>NC_043994.1:29552839-29562839 GCF_902150065.1 Myripristis murdjan | reverse complement strand
CGGCGACGTGAGCGTCGGCCGGCGCTGCGGTGCGACAGGAGGAGAGGACATGATCAAGAAAACACACATGAGTATCTGTGTGTGCTTTACACTCCCAAAATAACAATAATAATAATAATAAAAAAATAAAAAACCTCAACAGCGCCTGGACATTAGTCACAGCAGCCATGCATACATACATATAAACCACACGCATGCATGCATAAACACACACACCGACGCCGGAAAACTGCTGACTGGGCGTCGAGCCTCCTCGTCGTCCACACGCTGCGTCTCTCAGGGGGTCGGCAAGGTCACCGCCGACATGTAATCCAATACAGATTACAGATTAGCTTGCTAGGAGCTGCATAAACAGCACTGAGCCATAATCTGATTGCTTTTATTCATTCATTCATTCCATCACGAGTAGGTTATTAAAAAACAAGACAACAAAAAGGTTAATATATCGTAGTTTTATTGCTGTTGTAATGTAGGATTGGAAAAAAAAAAGACAAATTAATCTCAGAAATCCATACCGAGAGTTAAATGAAGGGGCTACAGTTTGAATTATGTGGTTATTATCACATGCAACAGTCATAAAATATTATTTCCCACTGTGTAAACTGTGTGCGCAATTAGCTTCTCTATCAAAAGCCCCCTTTTTACCATCAGGCAGTTTCGCAGCAAGCCGAAAGCAGTTTTAATATCTGTAATAATTTCCTTACTGCACGTGTCACGTTCACTCCCAAACCAGGGGAGCTCGCTGGGTGACCGTCTGACATCTTGAGCAGGAAATCGAAGCCTTTTTTTCCGCGAAACGCTCGAAAGTGAGACGGCAGCCGGGTGGATCTGAACATACCACGCTGTTGTTGTTCCATCCACACGACACCATCACTGCAAAAACTCAAAATCTTACCAAGATTATTTGTCTTATTTCAAGTCAAAAATGTCTTATTTCTAGTCAAAATATCTCATTACACTTAAAATAAGACATGATCAGCTCAGAAGTAAATTGTTTTTAGGCAATTTTCACTTGTTTCAAGTTGAAAATTCACCTGAAACAAGTGAAAATTTGCTTGTTTCATTGGCAAAATTTGCCAGTGGAAAAAGTGAAAATTCACTTGAAATAAGTGAAAATTAGCTAGAAACAAGAAACAAATTTTGCCAATGAAACAAGCAAATTTTCACTTGAAACGAGAGACAATTGTCTTAAAACAAGTTACTTCTGAGGTGATCATGTCTTATTTTAAGTGTAATGAGATATTTTGACTAGTAATGAGACATTTTTGACTTGAAATAAGACAAATAATCTTGGTAAGATTTTGAGTTTTTGCAGTGTGAAAAGTTCTGTTTTTCGCAGGCGGATGGGACGGAAGGCAAATTGGAAAATTATGATAATTCAAATTTTATCGGGCTGAGTGTGGACCTGCATAATCTGCCAGTAAAATCCACAAGAGATCGACTCTCTCTTTCACTGGATAATTTCCTCTCCGCTCCACTTACTCTCTTTAAATCATGTCGTTTCTTTGCTCTTATTCTATTTCTTTCATTGCATTTTTCCTCTTTGCACATCCTGAACTCCACATCCTGAAGTTTGACCACTGAAATATTTTGATTTGCCGAACAGACCTGCGCACAAAAACTGTTTCCACGACTGCGTTTGCTTTGAACACAGTAGTAATCGACTGTGTGCATCTCCATAGTTACCGTTGCTACGTCTGGAGGATGCTTCAGTGTTTTCCCCACAGCTTTCACATCATCAAACCACCGCAACAAAACGCTGAACTCCTGTATTCCAGCGCGATGGCGGATGCTCGGCCGGAGCAACGGCGCTGGAGGAGGCGGGGCGCTCCGTCAGATTACAGCGGGAAAACGGAGGTCGCTAAAGACGGCGGCACCATCGACGTAAGAGACGTTGATCACGGTAAGTCGGGGAAAAAGCTCAACGACAACCCCGACAAACTGCAGGCCTGCTCGACGCCGTGGGAGCGGCACAGGTGGAAATTAAATGTATGCATTTTTGAAACTATGTGCCAAACGTTCCCAGTTACCAAGCAGGACGTGTCATACAGTGGTCCCTCGTTTATCGCGGGAGTTACGTTCTAAAAATAACCCGCAATAGGCGAAATCCGCGGAGTAGTCAGCTTTATTTTTTTACAATTATTCTAGATGTTTTAAGGCTGTAAAACCCCTCACTACACACTTTATACTCTTTTCTCAGACAGGCATTAACATTTTCTCACTTTTCTCTCTTGTTTAAACTCTCAAAGTTCAAACCTTCGTAGGAAAATAAGTCCAGTATTATAGAATGAACACATTCTGTACTGTACAGGAGACACGGCACGGAGGAGACTGATTGGCAATGGTCTACAGTCCCTTAGCCAATCAGGACGCAGAACACAATGCGAGGGCTCTCCCTTGAAATGTATTTATTTGGATAAACCCCTTGAGATGCATCATCTCGTTTTCAAGGGGGTCCAGACATATAAACAAACATGGACTCAACAATATACAGAATACACAGAAACAAAACCAATAAACAGAAAACAAAACAATACAATGACAAATAATAACAAAACAAAAATAAATACATTAGGAAAGAAGAAGAAGAAGAAAAAAAAAAAGCAACAAAAGACAAAAGACAAGCCACAGTTAACATCATGATGACATTAGGACAATACAGCCATAACACGGCCACAGTGGCCAGTACAGAGATACCGAACAACAGCAATGAAATTCACCAAATCATGGGGATCGAGGAGCTTCAATGAAAGCAAGAGCAGGCCACCTTAAAGTGAACCCTTAGCCAATCAGGACGCAGAACACAATGCGCTGTTGTTAAAAAAAAAAAAAAAACATGCAAAATTGCACTAAAAAAAATTTGCGAAACTGCGAGGGACGACTGTAAAGCCTTATGTTTTAAATGATATAGGCTCATTTTCAGGTGTTTATTTTCATTGCCTGTTAAATTGAATAGGCCCGATTGGTGTTGTACAAAAGTAAATGATGATGCAAGTCTTTAGCGTAGAGCCGGTTATTATTTTCATAAATGGGCAGCTGAGCGGTCTGGGCCCTCAGATCCAGCTGCATGGAGGCTGTCTGCGACTGGCCGCTGCCTCCCCATCAGCCCCGGCGTCAGACAGACAGGGGATGCAGGGCGTCGGGAGGGGGGGGTGATGAGGGGGCGAGGGGGTGTCAGGGCGGGGTGAGGGGGGGTTGAATCAGAGGCTGTGGCTGGAAGATCCGAGGGGAAATTAGCCAGCACTTAGCTGCACACATGCACACCAGGCCCAGCTGGGAGCCAGAGCCTCAGATCCAAGAACGGAGGACATGAAAAAGACACCAGCACTGCTGCCGGAGGGAGGAGGCTCCCTCTCTCTCTCCCTCTCTCTCCATCTCTCTCCCTCTCCCTCTCTCTCTTCATCTTCCATGCATTTGCTCTCATCTTTCATTCTCTCCCTCCCTCTCCTTCCTCCCTTATTCTCTCTCTGTGCTTACACTCCTCTCTAAGGGTGTTTTCAAGAATGTATGTGTTTATGTGTGTGTTTGTGTGTGTGTGTGTGTGTGTGTGTGTTGCGCTGTGGAACAAGGAGCCTTTTTTTTTTTTTTTTTTTTTTTTTTTTGAACAAAATGTCCAACAAACATCAAACAGGGCAGAAAGTGAGATGTATGGGGGGAAGAAAGGAGAAAAATACACTACATGGTGAACGAGCTCTTCAAAGGGCCCACTTCTCACCCTTTGACTAACATCCTGGGGACATGGCTTCACACACACACACACACACACACACACACACACACACACACACACACACACACACACACTAAGTCCCCTATGAGTCAGGGGGTCACAACATTTACAAGGCACTTTGTGTACTGTAGCATCAAAACAGTCCTCTGGCCAAGCTAAAACCACAGGGAAGGATGAGAGGCATGTGATAAAAAGAAGGCTTCCACTGATATGGCTTTACCAATACCAATCTTTGTTTTTTGTTTTTTTTTCTTCTTTCTTTTTCTTTTTTTTTTCAACTGAAGCTGCCAATAGCTGACGTTTTGTGCTGATAGGTAAAAATCAATGAATTTGTTGTCCAAAGAAAATTGAAAGTATTCAGTGTTTCCTTGAGAATGCCATTCTTATTCAGGAGGTCAAAAATAAAAAAATAAAATAAAAATAATAATAATAAAAAAAAATAGTCTCAAACAAGTTATTTAGTCTCATCTTCAGAGTCTTATTTATTATTTTTTTTTCTTCAAACAAGGTAAAAAAAAAAAAAAAAAAAAAAAAAAAAAAAAATCTGCTCCCTGTTCCAGTTCAAATCCCAACAAATGATGTGATGCAATAACCAGAGCAGGTGACTGATGTCAGCAGGTGAGCGCGTTTTTACGTCAAATGAAAATGATGCTGTTGTACATGCATGATAATTATATGTATAAGTATAATATGGATGGATCCAAATTCCCGATCCACACTGTTTTTTTTTTTTTTTTTTTAACGTTTCTGCTGTTTCCTTTGTACCAGAAATGCAACTGTGGCCAGTGACTCTCTATCACTGAGCTCATTCATATTTAAACACGGTACAAATGATATCCAGCCACAGAAAGGCCTGAGAGCGGGCAGTCAGAGAGGAGGAGCAACGCGTCTCCTCGTCAGTCTGTGGTCCGAGGCGGCCTCCAGGCTGCGTCCACACAGCGACAGCAAAACGCTCTTTTTTTTTTTTTTTTTTTTTTTTTTTTTTGTTGTTCATTTTGTCGTTGAAAACCAAACTTTTTCAGCAAACACTCTCCAAGGTGGAACTTCTTATAAACTTTTTTTTTTTTTTTTTTTTTTTTTTAACCTTTGGCCTGTAGACGAAGCAGACGCTGACCTTCCCCTTTTTTTTTTTTACTGTATTTGTACTTGAATTTGTAACTCAACAGATAGATAGATAGATAGATAGATAGATAGATAGATAGATACTTTATTCATCCCAAAGGAAATTCATACAATACATAAATAAAAAAAAAAAATCCACTCCTGCGTCTCCTCAGCTTCTTTGTGCATGTTCACACAGCTGGGACTCAAGTTTTCCAAAACACGCCGGTCTGAATGGCTTTTTCCCCCTTGAAAAACATCGAAATAAAGTTTTATTTTGAAAATATCCACATCCATAGACCTAACTTTAAGCACATTTTATAGTCCAACCGAACGTAAAGCTAATATGCACATATAATCAACCAATCAGAGTGCAGGACCTTGCCCAGGCTTCACACAAAGTTGAGATTCTTTTTTTTTTTTTTTTTTCCTGACGTTTTCACTGATGTGTAAAATAAAAAACACACTTTGGAGGGGGAAGCGGCCGGGCGTGGAAACATCACCCGAGACGCCTCTCTCTGATTTGTTTCTCCTCCTCAAGTGTCTCTCCCTCTCTCCGTCTTTCCCTCTTCACCTCCTTTCCCCTCACTGTTTCTCTCGCCTCCTTCCTTTTCCTCTCTCTCTCTCTGTGTGTGTGTGTCTGTGTGTGTGTGTGTGTGTGTGTGCGCCCATGGCCCAGCAGTAATTCTGTGTTTATCAACTCTTTATTATGGCCCCTCGCATCATCATTTACAATGGTAGCATCTGCTCATTGCCTAGCCCGAGCATGGGGCAAATTGCTTTTACAGGGGAAAAACAGCCAGAGAGGGGACACACACACACACACACAAACACACACAGAGCCACGACTGTGCACAAATCAAGACGGCAGGCCCCGGCCTATTTACAGCGGCTGTTAACTCCCGGCAGATTCACACACAAACACACAAACACTTCACTTTTTTTAACAGGATCAAATGATTAGCCGGCCGCCGTCGGTGAATCACAATGAGTCCGAAATCCAATGAGGAAGCAGTTTTGATTTTTTTTTTCTTTTTTTTTTCTCCCCCGCTTTGTTTATTTCAACGGCTACCTGACGCCGCGGTGCAAAAAAAACCCAAATATCACATCTGGCCGCGGCACTCTAATTTCTCCGTTTGGCTCTTTCTAATTTAGCCGCTCAGCGCTCCGGCAATGTGGGGAACAGTGGGGAGGCAGAAAATGGGAAGACGTCCTATCTTTGTCGTCCGCATTTAACACATTAGCGCTCCCTAACTGACGGGGATGAGGAGACGAGGAGACGAACGTGGAGAGGGAGCGAGCGACGGGGAAAAAAAAAAAACACAAAAAACACAAAAAATTAACACGGCGCTTGTGGTGAGGTATCCTTCCAATTAGGAGAGAGCTCCTCATCCTCGTCCTGCGGCGACGTGTAATGGACGGGCGGCCGTTTTGTCTTGTGCAGATGTTAATGTGTAATTGGCACGACTGGAGAAAGCAGAGCGGATTGGAGGGAATGAGATGCAAACAAACAAACACGGCGGTTTCAATTTGTGAATGGAAAAAAAAAAAAAACGGTCGGAATGGAAAAAAGAAACACGGATATTAAAGGAAATGTACAAAGAGCGTGGATAGTTTTATAAAAAAAAATGATCTTTGGGGAATTGCTGCTTTATTAAACAGAGAGAGAGAGAGAGAGAGAGAGAGAGAGAGAGCGAAGGGCCCGGTTTGGGTTCGAACCCAGGCCGCTGCCGCTAAATTAGCATCAGCATTATGAGATACACACTCCACACACTTACCTCTTTTCCAACAAAGAGCTTCCAGGGCTGGTTCGGACCCTGACTTAGCACCAGTTCTTTGTTTTTCCACCGCCCAAGCACCGGCCAAACTGGTTCCAAACTGGTTCCAAACTGGTTCCAAACTGGTTCCAGGCAAGCACCAACTCGGAGCAGGGGCTAAATGGGAGCCAGAGAAAGAACCGATGACGCGACCCACCACGTCATTGGGTTAGGGTTAGGGTTAGGGTTACAGAACAGCAAACGCTATAAACATATAGTTCAGTTCAGTTCAATTCAGTTCAAGATTTATTCGTCACATGTATGAATGTACAGGTACAGCAGCAGTGAAATGTAATTGCAACAACTCCGGCACTGTGCAAGTAAAAATAGATAAAAAAAAAAATAATAATAAAATAAAATAAAATGAAAATAAAATAAATAAAATAAAATAAAATAAAGATAAAATAGAAAATATATATAACATTCCTATATACAATCTACAACCTATGTACAATATACAACAATATACAATAAGTACAAATAAGTAGAAGAAACCCTGAAGAACAACACGCTCCGACGGAGGTTCAGAGTTGGCGTGAAACCATGAGACCAAGTGACAGAACCCGACGCTCGGTACTGGGATTCAGGAGCTGTCAGACTTGATCCAGCCTTGTGGAGTCACCCCTTCCCCTCCAGTCTTTACGTGTTGCTATCTGCCAGCAGGTAGGTGTAGTGTAGCGGGGGGATGGGGGGCTGTGAGCATCAGACAGCAGGGGGATAGTAAGGTGCTTAGCTATAAACGTAAAGCTAAATATAGTCGCCGTTCGTTCCGACCATGAATACGACGGGTAGCTGGCAATAACTGCGTTTTTCGCCTCTGGATCACAATGTAGGCTCGTAAAGACACGAGCAGTATTTGCATCGCTACAGCGGCTCGTCCATTTGTGATTCTGAGCGAGCGTCTCACACACCCTCACGTTTCACGCTGACGTCATGACGTGGCTCTGACGTGGCTCCGCTTGGCTCTCGGCCGGTGGAAAAGCAAAGCGGTTCTTTGTTGGCACCAGTTAAGCACCGGCTCTAGCACCAGCACTGAACTAGCACCAGGTTCTTTTTGGTGGAAAAGGAGCACCTGAGCCTCCAGGTGCACCCATGAGCAGGTACACTTATAACTGTGGTACAACATTATATTACCGGACAATAACGGCTGTAAACCAATAAGATCACAATGAATTATCATCTGTAGCTCCCAGCAGTCCTTCTGTTAGAGCTCGTGTTTCTCCACGTTAAGAACTACATTTCCCATCAGCCACTTCACCTCCTGGTCAAGTCAAGTTTATATAAATAAAATGCAAAATGTACTATAATAGCTCATGTTTTATTCCACTTTTCTCTCTTAGCAAGTGAAGGCGAGAGAAATATTAACAGTCTGTGAAATATTATTTGGTTGATAAGTCGATCCGTACTGAAGTGTAAGATAAAGGAATAATGTGGAAAGAAATAAAGAAATTGAACACTTCATAACAACAATAATAACAAAAACAAATAAGACGTTTGGAGAAAAGCAAAGCTAAATGTAGTTTTTTCCAGTGTTAGTGTTGGTTCTTCAACCACCACTCTACTACTAAAACAGAAGAAGAAGAGGAAGAAGAAGAAGAAGAAGAAGAAGAAGAACAACAACAACAACAACAACAACAACAACAAAAGCGTGTACCTTAAACATTTAGACGTTTACAAAAACAACACAAGAAGCAGAGCCAGACAAAAAAGCCTTCCCTAATGTCTCAGATTAGCTTGAGATGACTGTGTGTGTGTGTGTGTGTGTGTGTGTGTGTGTGTGTGTGTGGGCAGTGATATAAGCCGGAGCTGTCAAAACGGATTGTGACGCTCGTTGCTGTCGCTCAATGTGACGCCCTGACATTCTTCTTCCTCCTGATGTTTCTGAGCGAGTGTGTGTGTGTGTGTGTGTGTGTGTGTGTGTGTGTGTGTGTGTGTGTGTGGGCAGAAGGTGGGGGTAGGGGGATTTGGCTAAAAGATCTTTGACATTCATGGATGCACACGCATACACATACACAGCCAGCGGCTATGTGAAGATGCTGAGTGATGCCATCACCTGTAGGATCTATGACACACACACACACACACACACACACACACAGGTCACCATCATGGCAGGGGGGCATGGAGATAATGACTAAGGGAGGGGTGACTGACAAGGTAGTGAATGATTAGTGAAGGATGGGCAGGTATTATAATCCTCATCAAGAACACACACACACACACACACACACACACAAAGCTGACTCACCATACAGAATGTATCTGTACTGATTATGTATTAAATGCACGGATGACTTACCAATAAGTTCAGAAATATGAAATAATGCCAGTCTGAATTCAACTCAACATTTTTAACTAAATGTGTTTCATCCCAAAACTCCACTTTAAATAATAGAAAATACAAAAAAAAAAAAAAAAAAAAAAAAAAAAAAACCACTAATCTGAGATGTGACTTTGACCAAAAACACGCTAAAATTCAAATGCAGCAGTGCCAGAGGAGCCTTCAGGAATCCACCCCCACCCAAAAAATATATTTTTTATTAACCATTAATACAAGCTATTCTTCCAGAGGTTTCCTCTGATACAACGGTGCCGGAGATTACCAGACATAATCCAGGAGAGAGGGATTTAGTGGGGAAGTAAAAAACTTAACTAAAAAAACTCCAGCAAACTGCATCTATCTGCCTCTGATTTGTAATATTTGGGGGTAGATTTCTAGAATTTGCTGGTGTTTTCACGCAGATGAAATGGGGTTAAAAGTGGGAAAATATAACTAGAACAATATAAACACAATAAGTACAGCCATAAATCACAAATCACTTTAATCACAAACTTGATGATGCAAAAAGCGAGGAGAAAGCGGTGCAATGCTTCATGGGAAGTGTAGTTCATTACCTGTAAAGGCCACTGAGTCCAAACAGTCGAGCACCTGCGCTTTTTGTCTTTTTTCCAAATATTTAAATATATATTTTTTTGCTCTGAATCAGATTTTATAAGCTCATTATTCATTTTATAGCTGGTCGGATCGCCTCAAGCCTTAAAACTGCCATAATCTGATGACTGTTAATCCCTAAGAGAGAAATGACCGCGGCAATTTCAGGCAAAGACGGAGCGTGTCTCGCTCCACGGCGCGGACAAAAAGCGCTGCGTACATCTATCTTCAGATTTTACTCCCAAAATAAAGCGGGATTCCTCCTTGGATTACACACACCGTCCTGGATTTTTGGGCCGTAAAACATCCCCGGACTCGGTTTTCACGCCCAAATAAACCTGCGATAGATTTACCACGCGGCGATAAACTCGTGTGACCTCCCCGTCCCGGCGACATCCTACATCATATTCATAAAGACGG
>NC_043994.1:29517839-29547839 GCF_902150065.1 Myripristis murdjan | reverse complement strand
AAAATAAATAAAAAAAAAACATGGACGCTGTGGGTCCGTCAATCAGCCGGCAGCGGGAATCTGAACGTCCCTCTGAGCGAATAAACACGTGAAATCATCTGACAGAAAACAAAGCTTGACATTCCCCTCCTCCCTCTGAAAACAGCTATTGACCTAGATGCTATGAAACTTTGTCTTGGGAGTTAATCAGAAATTTGGCCTCCTCGCATGCCAGTGGAAAAGGGATATATCCATCCAGGCATTAGCATTAGAAAGGAAGAGACGGTGGAAATGAGAGGAGAGCAGAGATTGTTTGGCTGCCATCTTAACTGAGTGTGCCTAGCCAAGCCCGGCCAGGAGAAAATATAAACCCCCGAGAATAAGGCTTATTTTGACTGGTGGCCAGTTAGGGGATAAGACGCTGCAAGGGAGGTGTGTGTGTGTGTGCGTGTGTGCATATGTGGCTGTGTGTGCGAGTCTTTATGCATGCATGCCATAAAAGTAGCCATCCGGTTTATGTCTGCCCGTCTCAGGTGTATATGTGCTTCCAAATCTGCATCTAAAGCCTTCTCCTCCTCCTCCATTTCCATAAGGATAAATGTCATTAGCCAGGCAGCTAGTGGCAAGACGCTACTTTCACTCAGCACGAGTGTGAGGGGTGACTTTGTCCCTGAGAGAGAGAGAGAGAGAGAGAGAGGGAGAGAGAGAGAGAGAGAGAGAGGCCTGATACATGGACCAGACACAAATCCTCTTAGCCAAAAAAAAAAAAAAAAAAAAAACCTCTGGCTTTTGGGTGGCGGCTTAAGTCGGCCATTGTGGCTCTACTTTAAGACTTCCTCTGATGCCTTTCTGCCTGGCGCTAATGTAAATAAATGAGCCCCACTAGGAAACTGAGGAGGAAGTGAGGGAGGGAGGAAGAGGGGATCGAATTCCTGGACCTGACAGTGCAGCCCACACGGCCGGCCTGAGAGGATACAGCACCTTCCACTGTGTGTGTGTGTGTGTGTGTGTGTGTGTCTTGCATTGATATCCTTGTGAGGTCTAAAAGTCCTCACAAGGACAGAGAGACATTTCTGGCCCTCTTTTTTTTCTAGAGCTTAGTTCTAGTAACCAAATCATGGAGTATTCTCATATTCTTAGCCTCATATTCAACGTTAAAATCTGATTTTTCTTCAATGTAAAAAAAAAAAAAAAGTCCTCCCACTTGTTTCCAATGCTATTCCACTGATGCAAACATATTTATGCTCGTCGATTTTTTACCTGTTTGCATAATTGCATACCCGAGCTGTTAAAAGTGCCAAGTGTTTGATTTGTTTAGGTTATTTTCCTCTGCTGTTTAAATTGTTCATACTTCTGTTTAAATTGTTCATATTTCTATTTTTTTTTTATATTCCTTGTTTATAGTGTTTATATTGCTTACTGCTGTTTATCATCTGTATATACTGTATATTTCTTCTAAATTTGCACATTGACCTACATCTATGCACATTTTATGCACCTATGCACACGTTTTTTTGCACATTGTTTTTTTGCACACTGTTGTACCTAGATCTCTAGTGTGTTGTACTTAGATCTTATTCTTTATTTTTTATTTATTTAATATTGTAATCTGTGGATACTGCTGAAAAACTGCAAATTTCCTTCAGGATGAATAAAGTATCTATCTATCTATCTATCGATTTGTTTCTCAGAATTTAGGCTGAATCTCCTTTAAATCTGATCGCTTCTTCTGGTAAAAGTCGTGTCGCTTCAGGTCCAGCGTCTCAAGAATAACAGCCGAGGAGCGACCATTCCCCTTTTATTTTGGATTTATTATTAGATAAAGATGTGATGAGAGCCAGTTGGACCGAGCCGTCGTGAAGAGGCTCACTCGATGCACGCCGACATGCAGCTCGTGGTTTGAGTCGGACTCGCTGCTCCAGCAGGATTTCAGATTCAGGTGTTGCACATTGTTGATTTGCAGAGTTAAATTTCAAAATGCTTGGGGAAAATAATCACCTTTCGTTACCTTTATTCGGTCACATATTGTTAACCAGAGGAAAAAAAAACAAAAAAACAAATATGTCAAAATTTCATTGTTTCTGAACCAAAAACACAATGCATCGATCATTTGCGTCGTTAGCCACCAAAACTACTTGGTTAAGGTTAGGAAAATGTCCATCGTCATGGTTTAAAGGTAGGAGGAGGTTCATGTTGTGACATGTTAAATAACTTTCACTAATAATAGCCTGCAAACGCTCACTAAAAACCAACATGGCTCTTGCTTGACATGAAACTCGAATACAGTGGTCCCTCGTTTATCGCGGGAGTTACGTTCTAAAAATAACCCGCAATAGGCGAAATCCGCGAAGTAGTCAGCTTTATTTTGTACAATTATTCTAGATGTTTTAAGGCTGTAAAACCCCTCACTACACACTTTATACACTTTTCTCAGACAGGCATTAACATTTTCTCACTTTTCTCTCTCGTTTAAACTCTCAAAGTTCAAACCTTTGTAGAAAAATAAGTCCAGTATTATAGAATGAACGCATTCTGTACTGTACAGGAGACACGGCACGGAGGAGATTGATTGACAATGGTCTACAGTCCTTTAGCCAATCAGGACGCAGAACACAATGCGCTGTATAAAAAAAAAAAAAAAAAAAAAAAAAAAAGCATGCAAAATTGCACAAAAAAAAAAAAAATCCGCGAAACTGCGAGGCCGCGAAAGGTGAACCGCGTTATAGCGAGGGACAACTGTAGTTTAATTTCATCCTAATTCAATTCACCTGAACTTTTTTCAATCTAAAAAATGTACACATGATTATTTAAACATTAAGTTTGGATGATGCAACAAACATAAATTTTTCTTTTTTCTTTTCAGGGTTTCAGGCAAAATCACCTCAAATCTGTGACTTAATGAAGGTCAACTTGAGAGTCCAGAACATGCAAAAAGTTTGGCGTCCTGTTAAAATGTTACGTATATCACATGTGTGTCGATGTGTGTGTGTGTGTGTGTGTGTGTGTGCAGGCTTGTCTGTACGTTCCTGAAATCCGCCTTTAGCCGCGTTTACATTTGCGCCCTGGCTGCCTGTCCTCTGCGGCGACCCGGTGACATCATCTGTTCCCTTAATAAGACAACTCTGGTCCTCCTTTGGTGCAAACTGTACATAAACAAGCCAATCACAGCCGCAGCCGGCGTAAGCGTAGCTGGAGGGCCCGCATCAGCGAGCACGAAGACAGAGACCATCATGTACTGTAATCATACCATTGTACCATATTCATATTACAGGCACATACAGTGATCTGCGATGATCAACCACATGCCGCAGACGGGGAGGGAGGATCAATGAGCTTAATAGGAAGTGACACAAAACAATACCAGATGGCCAATCAGCAGCCAGAGCGGTTGGATGTTACCGTGGGAACCCTGCAGGACGGCGAGTTGCCCTCCACCGAGGAAAACGTTTTCTTAAAGCTTTCTTTATTCCTCACATGCTTTGAGCATTATGTGACGTTTTGCTTTATTGTATTTTCAGTTGGTAAAGCCACCCTGCGAAACACACAATAAACACACATGTGAGAGTGTATTATTTTCAACAGTGATATAATGATAGGATATATAAACGCTAAACTGTGACCGCTTGACAGTTTCGAGGTTCTAATTCGGTAGATGCTTCGGTTTTGGAGATATTTCCAACTTTTGGTTCATGCTCGGCTTTTTCTCCAAAGAAAACAATACTTTAGAGTTTTGCATGAACTTCTGCCGTGATGTGAAGCCCCATGTTGTGCCTGATATCACACGCAGCCTCTCGTCATGTACCGGATCAAAGCTGAAATTTGGGATTTGAGTGAGAACTGTATGAGGCGATGCTGCCGTGATGACGTCTCGTGCCGCTGGATTTACATTACCGCCACTCATTTTCCAAAGCACACTGTAGATTAAAGTGTAGATTAAAAATGCATTTCCATTCATTCCCATTCATTTCGTTATGGCAAAAAAAAAAAAAAAAAAAAAAAAATCGGCTTTCTTCATGGCATGAAGCTCCGGTCATGCCTCTTAATTGTTTTAATTCCACTGCAGATTGCAGATTCTCATGGCTTATTGCTTCCTGGCCTTGTCTTCTATTATAGCGACTGTGTGACGGCATTATGTCAACATTACGGCCCAGAGGGTGCAGACGCCGGTGTCAGCTGTGTGACGCCAGCTCACCAGTCAACAGTTCACACTCTTGTAAAAAAAAAAAAAAAAAAACTTCATGGTCATTTGACTTTGTATCTTCAGGCTCATTTAGTGTCAGAGGGGTTTGCAGGATCACAGGATGGAGAAAACAAAATGACACTCTGACCTAAACCAGCACAGTGGGCACCAAAATGAGAAAAACAAAAATGGAAGAAATCTTGGGAAGGATTGTTCTAATACTAATACTAATATTAATACTAATACTAATACTAATACTAATCTAATACTTAATCAGTGTGGTATGAAAGCTGCTGTTTTGTTTTTTGTGTTTTTGTTGCACCTTTCACGATCTTATTGTTTTAATACTGCTTTTAAAGCATCTTTTTTGCACTATTTGATTGTTCTTATATTTAATCTTTTGCACTGTCTGCACCGTGGGTAAGGTCAGAGTGAAATGTTTTTTTCCATTCTCTGTATGTCTGGCACATAACAGCAGAATTGACAATAAAGAATCTTGAATCTTGAATCTTGAGAAGGACGACAGAGAGAGGGAAGCCCCTTCCAGGCTGGCCAGGAGTGAAATGATGGTTGGCTATCGCTGTGCCTTTTGTAATAAAAACTAACTTCACTTATGATGATATAAACACTGTGACTTGACAGTAGTGGTACGTGTCCACAGGATCAGCTCCGTGCAGTGCATTCTGGTAGTGTTGTGTTGCGTTTCAAGAGACGGGCTGCCGTGTTTGGCGTCTCCTCATTTGCATATGGTTGACGTCCAGGCTACTTTGTGGAAAACACGGGCGTACAGGCCGACGCGCCGCCTCTGGAAACTCCGGAGACACTTTAAAACGAACCATCATCGATCTGACGCCGCAGGGTTGATTTCTCACCTCAGAAACACATTTCAGTGAGCTGCTTTCAGAATAAAATCTAAAGTTTCCACAAGAGCCACTGAAATCCGCCCACTAGTGAAGCGTTCGTCCAATCAGACGCAGCTGGGAAGTGTCGGTTATAGGGGAGAGCAGCTGTCAATCATCAGGAGTGGCCACGCCCAGCTCACTTTTGCCCCGCAGTGTCAAACTCGCTCATGGTTGTTGTGTAACTTGACTCCATGATCCTGATGAATATAAAATTGATTTATTTCTGCATTGCAGGCCTGCGCTCCAGCTTTGAATATGCAGCGGAACGTGATGGAGATTACATCCTGATGAAAGCCATGAGAAGAATTTGATATGTGAACGCGTCCGGCGCCCGGCGAGCCGGCTGGACGCCTCGGAACAGACCCGCTTCAGGCTCGACTCGTTTTTCAGAAAAACGTTCGCTGGATCGTCTCTGTCCCCCTCAACTTGTCAGCGTTGTCTGCGCGTTACATCTGCTTTCTGCGATTCCTCTTTTGTTCCTGTCACGCATCGGCAGCAAACCGCTGGAAATGAACGGGGGATTCAATGCCCTTTCAAGGAAATCTGACAAACAACTGCTCAACCTTTACGGGGACGGCTGGCCACGGCCTGTTGAGTAAAGCAACTTCATCGCCATTATAATACGTGTGTCATTCATTTCATAGAGGAGGGTGTTTGCTCGCTGCTGTCTCTCTCTCTCCGTCAGTCTCTCTCTCTCTCTGTCTCTCAGCCCCCTCATGTCAGCGAGGTTCACATCATCCTCGTTAAGCGTTTGTCTCCAGTCTAACTCACAGATGATTATTCATTTAGCCGCTTTAGACAGCTCCCGTCAGCCATAAGGACTGCGCTCATCCACCAAGGGACAAATCAACACTCGTTTATTCCCCCACCTCCTCCTCCTCCTCGTCAGTTCTTTCTACACTTCCCGTCTCTCTCCCGGGCTATTACACTGAGTGTTATGTTTACTATAACCCGCATGCTTGTTAATTATAAATCACCGGGTCCTCTTACATTCTATTAATTGGTACCTCCTCTCTCGGTCTATGTAGAAGCGCCGGCAAATAAATTCAGGTACGGCTTCATTAAGTGGCACTCTCACAACAGATCTTGACACGCGCTACAGAGGCAATAAAACAAGGGACTTGGAGGAGAGGTGGGGGGCGTGGAGGGGGGGTGGGAGGAACAGCGGTGGAGGGTCTCAACAACTGTAATCAGTGCTTTACAGTAGCCACCGGTGCAATCTGCAGACGGCGACGCCTGCCATCAGCGCTGCCGGTGCCGCGGAGGGGAATCGATGCGGGAGGAAGGAGGAGGAGCGCGTGGTGCTGCATGGCGACGAGGTTTCGGCTTTGGCTTGTTTGACCGCCGTTAAAAAAAAAAAAAAAAATAGATAAAAAAAAAAATTAAAGAAAAAAAAAAGACAATGCACAAGAGCACACGCAGTTTTTCTAATGATCAAAGGCAGCTCATCAAAGCCGCAGACTGATTTCTGATGCGGCTGTTGTTTGACCTAGAAAAGATCAGCGTCGGGGAAGTTTTTGGGAGCCGATGCTGAAAGTTAAATGACTGCGGGGAGCCGGCGGCTGGTTGAAGCTCAAATTAAAAAAAAGCAGGGGTATGGCAGCAGTTTGGCAAGGTGTGGCACCGCTGTCTGACATGAGTTCATATTTCATCTTCTGGTTTTTATCATTACATTTATGCGGAGGCCATATTGGAACAAAAACGATACTTCACTTTGCAAAATATCTCCATCGCCTCATATTCAGTGTCAAAATCTTATTTTTCCTCAAACACATGAGCGAATCTGCCAGTGGGATGAGATAATCCGCTAATCGACTTGTTTCCATAATTTTTTTGAATCAAGAAGTATAATTTTCGTGATCCTTGTGGGCTGATCTGCCTTGTTTCAACACATTTATACTTAAAAATAAAGAAAGTGGAACTGCAGTGGAAATAAGTGAGATTATTTGATCCTAACAGCAGGATTTTTTTTTTTTTTTTTTTACATGATTTTTGCATTTCTGATAGTTTGGTCATCCCAGTGTAAGAAACTGACCAAATCAAAACATTTCGTCGGTCAGGTTTCCTCAGAAATGCAGACGACTTACATTTTGTAGTGGCACACAAAATTAATTATTAATTTCAGGGACTTTGCCACTGCTTGGAGTTTAGTGAGTCCAAACCTGCACATCTTGGTCTGGTAAAAAAAGTAAAACACAAGTCAAGTCATTAAATAAGGCGTTAAGTGGACAATGTGAAATAAAGCAAGTGTGAGCTTCTTAAATATTCATGCAAATACACGCACATACAGACAAATAGTGAGGGAGAGAGAGAGAGAGGGAGTCAGAGCACAGAGGCAGGGAGAAAAAGAAATGGTCTCAGAGCTGCTGAGGGTCTGCTCATGAACCTGAAATGACTAGGTACAGTATCACACGGGAGAGCTCCATTAGCGATAATTGGATGGATTTCATATTAATATATGCTCTGTCATTTAGCATAGCACACAGGCTTAACCTCTGCATGGGGTTTCATCCCCAGCCAAGTCCTGCAATCATACACTTCATACTGATCATAATGATTGGAATAGCATATTCAAGAGCTGGCACAATGTACTGGAGCTTAAAAGAAAAAAAAAAAAAGAGAGAGAGAGAGAGGGAGCGGAAAAAAAATCCTCTTTTCTTTCTGGGTCTTAACATGAGAACATTGTGTCTTTGGTGGCAGCTTCACTTTTTTGGCTTTTTTTTTTTTTTTTTTTTTTTTTACATTTGGCTATATGTGCTATATATACTATATGATTTAAAATGAAGTAATGCCAACAGTATCTTAAATAGTAACTAATTACAGAATACAAAATGTGTTAAAAAAAAAAAAAAAGTAACATATTAAGTTCATATATTGCACAATAACTGGGTACCCCAACACTCCTCAAGATCATGGTAGTCATGTGTTATTATAATTTTTTTTCTCCACATCTCTGTGTATTATTAGCCATCTTTTTTTATTCAATATGTGCAGCCATTGTTTTATTGAGGAAAATTCAGTAATGCAGCCTTAGATTTGATGATTTTTAGTGTAATTGAGACTCGATGTTTCAGAAAATATTCAAGACCCCCCCGATGCGCTAAAGGGCACAGAATTTTACACTTTTTAACACGTTAGTAATGATAAAAGATTTAATTTTGACAGTAAAATATGTCAAACGACACCATCTGCAGGCTCATAAGTTTGTAAGGACAGATTGATCTTTGCACTTAATGTAAGTGGCACTCCATAACTGCAGTTTATCCAGACTGAATGTCCATAATGAAAATTATGGAGCCATTTCCATTTGACTATGACAGCGATTCTTTTCACTGGACATTAAAATATGTCCAAATTCGTACAAGCTCTGTATTACAAAAAAAAAAAAAAAAAAAAAAAAAAAAAAGTGTCAATTTCAGCGAAAAAAAGAAACCCTCGAGCGGTTAAAATGACAAAGATTTTTCTTTGATCGAGACATGAGTTTCCGGGTTAATTAAACAGCCTTCGAGCCCCTTCAGCACCAACTCTCACCTGCCACTCCACCTCGGTGCCACCCGAGGAAGATGCCTGCAAAATGTTGGAAAGTTGGCGCCGGGTCTCCCTAAATTGGCAGGGGCAGCAGAGGGCACGTCTGCAACAGGAAGAGCCACTTCAAAAAGCCACCTCTTCATTCACCTCTTCATTTTCCTGCCGCTCGCTCCCCCCCTTCCTCAGCCTGTCCTCCTTCTGTTTCGCCCATCGGAGAGAAAACTCTTTCAACTAGAAAGGAGGGTCTAGGACAACTGTGGAGTTTGACATAATTATCGGTGGCTTGGCTTTAATCACACTTTCCTCGGACTCCTCAGCGCACATTATCTGACACCAAACACAGACGCTCCCCCGCCTGAAACAGGCCAATTTAGCCTCCCAACGCCACTCAGAGAGCCAGCCGTCACCGGCAGCCAGAGATGGACACAGAAAAGGCGCCAGAGAGTGAGAGAGAACGAGAGAGCAGACATAATTATGCACCATATTTTGGCTTTGTTGTTTCTTTTTTTCCCCCCCTTATCCTTTTTTTTTTATTCCTTTACTTTGTGCACTTTTAATAAGTCTGAAAAAGTGTCAGTTTGATTCAAGTCTAACAAAGCTGTGGATGATTTATGTCAAAAGGTTGTGGGAGAAAAAAGAGTCAGGCATGATTTGAGAGACAGTTTCAAAGTAGCGAAGCTTCAATTAACCTGAGTTACCTGTATAGGATATCATTTGAATGACTGCTGAATTAATAACCGCTTTTTGAAAATCTCTTGAAATGTGTTCTTGAGATACATCAAATGTAATCAAAGGAAATTAAATTCTTGTACCTGGCTCGGAATAATTCGAGGTCTTTTCAGATCCAAATTTGAACTCATCAAGGCTGGAAGATGCTTCAAACTTGTAACTTCAAACTTGCAGGGAAACTGGGAGTAATTGTCGTCAAATTTCATCTGGTGTTTGTCTCAAAATTTCTTATGATTCTTTAGTATTTTGCAGCTCTCGTGAACTGACTGTGGAGGTATTTTCTCTTTTGCATCTCTAAGTACAAATTACACACACACACACACACACACAAACACACTACTTCTGACTTGACCAATCGCAACCCTAATTCCTATAAATCCCCTGATGTGCAGCGAGAAAATGAAGCAATGAGACATGTTTGGCAAGAAACTGATATTTGGTCACCCATATTTTCCACCCCTCCCGGTCCCCTCCTCAAATGGGTCAGAGAATGGAGAGGGTGGGAGGTGGAGGGGTCGGGATGGAGGTGGGGGGAGTGAAAGGAGGAACTTCAAAGCGATGAAAGAGAGAGATCACGAACAGTAGCACTCGCTAATGTGTTCCCAGGATGCAGCCATTCCAACAAGACCCCGGACCTTTGATGCTGCCTCTGATAGACCATCGCAAAAAAAAAAAAAAAAAAGAAAAAAAAGAAAAAGAAAAAAAAAAAAGACAGAGGAGTCATCAGTGGATATCAGCAGGACGCCGCAATCTCTTTGGGTAATAAGCTACGAGCCTGGACTGGGTCGCACTCTGTTTCAACCTCCAAGATACTTAGGGGGATGCTTACACTTGCATGATAGTTCTTTGAGACTGCACTGCGCCTGGTAAATATTGAAAGATATAAAAAAAAAAAAAAAAAAGAAAAAAAAGAAAATAGAGGTATCTGAGAGAGACTCAAAGCCGTGAGGCTCAAATAATGTGTAATCACGATGTTTATGCATTCATAAAAAGTGAAACGCACACACCGATGGAAGCGTAAGTGGAAACATGTTGGAGTAAATGTGATCCTTGCTGCATGGATTTCCTCTTTACTCTTTAGCAACGTGCATTTATAATGAGTGATGTGGTAAATAAAATGGCCTTGAGTTGGTAATCATCATACAACAAAAAAATAAACAGTAACAAAAATCTGATTTCCAAAACAGCATATTTTTTTCCCCTAAGAAACGCTATCCTTATGTAATTACATGGTGTAATGAAAGAATCACTAACCATGTAATAACAAATTTAATACTACTTCCCCTAATACTACTTGCTATACTACACTGTAATTTTTTATTTTTTTATTTTTTTTTGTCTAGGATAGAAACTGTTGTCCCTCTGTTTTTCCAAAATATAAAGATATAGTATAACCTAAACTATCCTCATGTGATTAATTTATTTAACTGGTAACCATGTTATTATTACTTAAAATTAGTTTTCATATCCATTATGCTATGGTTTTACTTGGGAGTTTTCAGGATTTCTAAATGCAATTGTAAACTTTTTTTTTTTCCGTATTTTTTTTTTCCAACAATACAAAAGGTAAACCCAACATTGGTCAGTTTATCCTCCTCTACATCCTAAGCTAATTGATTGTAATTGATGAAATAAGCATCTGTAAAATGAGGGGATATAAAAACAGGGAATTATTGAGTACATAACGATTACGATTTCAGTGTGAAATAACCACATGAGGAGCAGATACTGAGACTTAATAATTCCAGTGGAAGGATGACACACACAGTTGGAAAAAATAGGAAATATATTTCTTAGGAAGAAAGAAAAAACTGAGTGGAGAAAAGTGGGCATTTTTTTTTTCTTTTTTTTTTTTTTTAGCCCGAACTCAGCGGCAGCAGCAGTGACCGCTCTGCCAGCCTGTGCCACGTCAGTTTGAGGAGGTCGAGCCGAGGCCTGGCAGGCTGCAGGAGGAGAGCCGGCCCGGGGCTGAAACCTCCAGGCCCGCAGCCCCGCTCTCCCCGCAGGGCCGCCCGGACCTCCCCACACTTCACTCCTCCTCGCCGGGGGCAAGTCAGGGAGCCGGTGTAGCGTGGGGCTTCCCGCGCCGGAGCTGCACCCTTCAAACCCCTGGGAAGTGGGGGAGGTGACCCCGACCGGCTCTAACTGTCAACCAGGCAGCCAGAGGAGAGGAAAGAGGGGTGACAGAGGCCAGGAGGAGGGAGGAGAGAGGGAAGACGGAGCCAGCGAGCAGAGGAGGAAGGATGACAAGGGGTGAGGTGTGAGCTACCCAGGGAGACATTTGTCCGGCAGTTTGGTGCGAAGCGTCTCCGCCGAGTGGAGGCTGGTTGTTCTCACATCACAGTGATCAGCACTGCCCGCACCGTCCTGCAGGCCCGGCTGCCTGTCGCACTTTCCCTTTGTCTCTGTTTCTGCCTCGTTCAAAAGTATGAAAACAAAGTGAAACGCAGAGAAGAGCTTCTGCTGTGCACACTGCAAAAAAAAACATCCCTCTTAATAAGTTATTCAGTCTCCTCGTCAGTGTTAACATTTCAAAAAGGGAAACACCTTTTTTTCTTGTGCCATTTCACTTGCTTGCTGGAGCACAGACATGTTGAAACGAAGCAGAATAAGGCAGATCAGCCCGCTAGGATCAAGAAAATGACCATTTTTGCAAGAAAATTCTGGAAAATGAGTGATGAGCATTGGAAACAAGTGGGATTATCTCATCCCACTGGCAGATTTTTTCACTTCATATGAAAATCAAGGTTTAAAGGTTTTAAATATGAGAATAAATCAATTTTTTATTTTATTTATTTATTTCACTTATTTATTACTTCATCACCATTCTGATGTTAAATAAATACATCAAGGTTTTGGGAGACCGGCCTCTTATTGAGCTGCTGCACTAAAGTCAGCCAAGATAGAAGCTGACAGGTGGAAGCTTCACATGTCACAGTAAAATACTTGGTAATAAAGGCTTATTGTGCAACCTAGTACAGATAAGATACTACAGACAAACGTCAGGTAGCATGTAGTTTGCTATAAGTTACACCCCGACATGCTTTCTTAGGTTTGACGGTGAATTCTTGTATGCAGATATTATGTTGGGCCATTTAAAACGATGAGAATTGTTTTTCATCTCTAAAAAAAAAAAAACAACAACAAAAAAAAAAACATGGACTTCAAGTGTGGCCATGGGTGTATGAATGGTTGGTGGTCCTCAGGAGAAACAGAGCTTTTTTCTGTCTCCGTCGCCATGACGACTGCCAGCTGGTGGAGGCGGTCTGGTCACACCTGTGCTGGCCACCCGCACGAGCCGGCAGGAGCTGACGTCACCTGACATGAAGCCACCGGCACTTTAAGACGGGGGAAAAATATTTGAACATCAAAGTAAGAAGTAATGACCCTTCACAGAAATATAGAGGAGTCAAAGTGGGATATTCATCTTTACTGAAAATGTACTTAAGCAGAATATTTAAGTAAATTTACTTCTTGACTGCCCGTCGCTGCTCATGCTTTACTCGCGGCCTCTGCTGATATATTCGTGCGATAAGAGTCACAACACGGCACTGAGTCCAACACTGGGATGAATGTTGTGACAAAAGCTCGGCAAGTTAATTTCCTCACCAGTCACCGTGTGTTAGATCTGTGTGCCAGTGCCATGACAGTGGATCACTGGGAATTTAAATTTGATAAGTCTATTAAAGTCGGCGCTGTGTCACGGTGACAATTTAGCTCTCAGAATGAAGGTGTTTGTAATGTTCAGTGGGGTAAACACCGAATACCCAGTGTTGTTGTACGCCAGTTAACGGCGAGAAAGACGTCGAGGCGTTTGGGTGTCGTGTTCCTGACAGTGTAATGGGACAGTGAAAACTGCATTAGAGAATCAAATGGAAAAATGAAAGAGGTCACCGGGAGAGTAGCCAAGATGATATCCCGGGGATAAGGCTTTACTTTCTGGTTCAGAAAACAAAGTGCTTCTATAAAAGTAAGTTCATTTGGTTGTAAAAGATCTAACAGACATTCTGCGTGTCCATAAAGTCGGTGCCCCGCTCGTTATTAATGGAGCAGCTCCGAGCTTTTGATGACGACACAGTTTAGAGTTGGTTTTTACTTCCATGTAGCTGCAGAGGAAAGTTCTCCGGGTCTGCAAAAAAGCTCATTTAAGAACAGCATGCGCATTCATAAATGGAGAGGTATTGCCCTTGAAATTCACTGGTATTAGTACACACATACGTGCATGCACATATACACTGGTGCACGTACACCCCAGGCGTGCATGCGTGCAGCGGGGTATAGTTTGCATAATGCTGTTGTCAAGTGAAAACCTCGATATTGGTGATGTTTAGCTTCAGAAAGTACGACCACCCTGGGGCCTGTGAAGCCCTTTCAAAACCCACTGAGTAAAACGTAAAATATACGACGGTCCTTTCCCAGTGCCTAAAAGTCATTGGACGTTTTTCCCTGTTATGACCGCCATCGGTGGACCGCTATTTTTCTGGCGTTACATAATTTATACCTGCAGCAGCACTCGCGGTGGCAGCCCAGTTGGTGTCAGAAATCGGATTCTCTTTTCCATCCGGAGGAGACTCTCTGCCGTGTTTCTCACAGGCTGCTCCTGCTCGGTCCCGCCGACCTGTGCAACAGCTGGGATCACAATGAATTTAGCCATCTGCAAATGTGATCCGGGTACTGAGCCATGTTCCTAACATTAGTAAGTTACAATTCAGCGCCTGGACTTCTGACAGTGGGCTCTTGTGATCACAAATGCTTGGAAATGCAGCTCGAGTCGTGCTGAGCAGCCAGCGGTGGACAAAGAGCACAACTTGAGTCACTTCAGTCCAAGTGTGGATACGCCTGGTCGAATATCACTCCACTACAAGCTGCTCAGTCACATTTTTACTTGGGCTAAAGCATTAGAGTACTTGCCTTTAAAAACACTCAAGTATTCAAAAGTACATTTCCTTTTAACCCCTTCAGACCCGCATTTTTTCTGCTGGGCAAAAAAAAAAAAAAAAAAAAAAAAAAAAAAAAATTAACTGATTCTGACTCCTCTCCAACATAAAAACAAAGTGGAAAAAAACACATTTTTGCTAACTCATGTTTTTAATAGTATTTTTTCATGTCCATTACAATGGACATCAGACTTTGAAAAAATCCTGTAAATTAGCCATATGATGTATGTTCAAAATTACTTAAAATATTAAGTAAATTTATGCTGACAGAAAATTTGTTTGGCCATCATGAACATAAATTTATATTTTTGGTTGAAAATGGGCACTGACTCCTCCCTCTCTGCAGTCGCTCAGCCATGCTTGTCTTGTCCGATGTCTGTCACAAAGTCATAACATGATTATGATTGGATAATCAGGATCCAACCAGTAACCAGCATTACTGACATCATTCAATTACCCAGTATTTATTGGTTTAGAGACAGAAATATGTCATGTCCATTCCAATGGACGCAGGGTCTGAAGGGGTTAATATCAACACATTGCTTAGAGAACCTGGTAACTCTGAAACCACCTGAGAAACGCACTGACCTGCCTGTAGAACCACTGTACCACACAAATGTACTTATAGCCATTTGTGCTTTGCTGACAAAATGGATTGGATGCATTTTATTTTGAAAGCGCATGTCTTGCTTGCACTTGTTTGACGGAGCTGGCTGACGTGTTTCTGCCTTTACATCAAACCCAGTTGAGAGCGGGCAGTAAGATTGTTTTTGCGAATGTGGCAGATTACATTTAATAAAAGAAAAAAAAGACAAACAAACAGCTGACTTCAAAGCCATGTGTAAAAGTAACAACACTGCAAAAAGTCAAAATCTTACCAAGATTATTTGTCTTATTTCAAGTAAAAATGCCTTATTTCTAGTCAAAATATCTCATTACACTTAAAATAAGACATGATCAGCTCAGAAATTACTTGTCTTTAGACAATTTTCATTTGTTTCAAGCGAAAATTTACTTGAAACAAGTGAAAATTAGCTTGAAACAGGAAACAAATTTTGCCAGTGGAACAAGCAAATTTTTACTTGTTCACTTGTGTCACAAGGAAAAAGAGAAGTTATTTCTGAGCTGATCATGTCTTATTTTCAGTGTAATGAGATATTTTGACTAGAAATAAGACATTTTTGACTTGAAATAAGACAAATAATCTTGGTAAGATTTTGACTTTTTGCAGTGAAGTAAAGATCAACCTTCATAGAGATGTGATTTAGTCAAAAGTGCAATATTTGTCTTTGAAATGTAGTGGTGAAAAAGTCACAAAATTAAAAAAAAAAAAAAAAAAAATCCTAATAAATACTGATGTAAAGTACAGATACATGTAAAATGCACTTAAACACAGTACTCAAGTAAATGCACTCTGTCACTGTTCAGTGCAGCAGAGCCATTACATTTGATCTGACCACCACAACGAAGAGCCAGCAGCTGCAAGTCCACACACACACACACACACACACACACACACACACACACACCGGCTTCACTGGCGTTCATGTAACTCGCTGTGATCACAAAAGCCCTGCAGCTGCACTGACTGAACAGGATGCTCCTTAACTACATTAACTTAATGTGTAAATAAACTTGCTAACTGATTAGATGTTTTACAGCTGCCACGGGCTAAATTAACGTAAGATATCAAAGTGACAGCTTCACTCCTTCAAAATAACAACTGAGTTGAATTTGACGCTTTTAACCCAGAAAGCAACTCGTCTTGCGGAGCGCCGAGGAAATGAGCGGCCTAATAAGAGGAGCCTGGTGGAGGCAGAACATCCAGCACCTGCCTAAAAATGTTTTCCATCCATCAATATTCCTTCATATTCTCAAACTAGGAACTTGAAGAATATTAATGAATATTAATCAATACCAAGCATTAACTTTTCAATACAAAACCGCTTTGTATGTAGTTGTGTATGTATGCATGTGTGTGTGTGTGTTTAATATGCAGAAATTGGTTTCTGTGTGTAATATTTTTCAGAGCATGCAAGAGCATAATGTGTGTGTGTGTGTGTGTGTGTGTGTGTGTGTGTGCGCGTGCCTGGATCCGCTTTATTGTGTGTGCAATATGCATGAGTGTGTTTGCCACCATGTGCGCTGATGTGCATGAACATGATAAGTGTGTGTGTTTGTGTGTGTGTGTGTGTGTGTGTGTGTGTGTGTGTGTGTAGCTCCCAGCGCCCGGCGGTGGTGGCCCGTTATTGAGCCTTTGAGAGGCGAAGCGGCTGATAAATTCAAACTCTTTGTGTAATTGTCTCTCGCATCTGAATACAAATCCCCGCTGCTTATGATTCATCATATTTATTTTTTTATTTCCTCCGGCAACATCTTTTATTAGTTGTGCACTCAGCGGCGAGATTTAATTTCTGCAGGAGGGGCCAACAGCGTCGGCTTGATGATTATTATTGAGAATGTGATACTACAGAGGCTGAAATAAAATCTATAGTGCATTAAAGTGACAGATTAGGAGGGGCGGAGGGTTCATTTACAAGTGTTAAGACATCATCGGCTAATGCCCTGCAACGCCAAATAGCAATCCACCCTGCTCTCTGCTCCGTGGGAGTGTATTTGAGGGTATGAGGAGTGTGTGTGCGTGCGTGTGTGTGTGTGTGTGACAGTGACAGGAAGACTGAGTGTGTGCGCTTGTGTATGTATTGCACTCAGCAGGGAGCCTCTAGTGGAGATATTTAAGCATTGCTTGGACGCAGAGCTTTTGCAATGTGATGCAGAGAGACTGGAGCCGGCCTCAGATCTTAATGTTAACAGAAAAATACAGAGCTGGCAGCCGATTACAGCGCAGACGTCGTGTTCCTCTTTATGCACGCTTGCTGCGCCGCTGATGCGCTCCATCTCCAAAAGCCAACCGTCCCGGCTAAAAATCTGCCCGTTCTGATCGAGAAATACAAAGAATCCTGCAGAAAACAGCCGCCTTCACATGATGTTGTGCTGATTCTTTAATTCTTGTGTTTCTTAAAACGAGTAAAAAGGTTGCCACTGTGGGGAGATAACTGCAAGTGTCTCTAATGCAAATCAACTTGTTTTAAGAATATCCCTGAATCAGTTATCATGTTGTTGATACTGGTGATCTGCCTTAATCTTGAGGGTACTGGAACTTGTTTTTAGAAAAAATCTGAAACAGCGAAAGCACGGACTGAGGCTCACGGTCAGATGGCTTTGCTTCACCTCGGGTCTCCTGCTGGAAAATGTCCAGATTACAGCGGACAGCCGACATGCAGGATTCTGCGGCAGCTGAGAAAAAGTAACTCTCCATACCAGGAGGGGGCAGCACTCTCAGCAAAGTAAGCCGGACGCCTCAAAAAGATAACGGGCACAAACTGGCATTAGCATTTTCCATATTCCTAAATTACTGCATGAATTAAGAATTTATCTGATGAGGAGTTGAACTGGCTCGCATGTTGGCGGCCTGAAGTCTGTCTGCTTGTGGACAGTTTGTTTACCACAACTAGCTAACTCTGTCCTGTCTGGACGGTAACGCGTGATGTGCAAAACCCTCGCAAATCTGTGTTTGAACTCTCCTGAGTGAAGTTAAGGTTAAGGTTCATTCATTCATTCATTCATTCATTGTTATTTATTCCGTTCATGAAAATGAAATGAAAAGGTTAAGGTTAAGGTTAAGGTTAAGGTTAAGGTTAGGGCAGAATCAAGCGCTACTGTGTTGAGTCAAGTGCACATGAGGAGTGAGTGTGCAGAAGTTTAACAAAACTAGGGTTACCATCTAGACACAACCTCTCTCTGGTTAGGTAGCTTGCCAGCTAGTTAGTACAGCATCAACACAGCTGTGTTTCTACACTGCAAAAACTCAAAATCTTACCAAGATTATTTGTCTTATAAGTGAAAATTTGCTTGTTTCATTGGCAAAATTTGTTTCTTGTTTGTAGCTAATTTTCACTTATTTCAAGTGAATTTTCACGTTTTCCACTGGCAAATTTTGCCAATGAAACAAGCAAATTTTCAGTTGTTTCAAGTGAATTTTCACTTCTGAGGTGATCATGTCTTATTTTAAGTGTAATGAGATATTTTGACTAGTAATAAGACATTTTTAACTTGAAATAAGACAAATAATCTTGGTAAGATTTTGCGTTTTTGCAGTGTAGCTCTCGTGCGCTAATTCTCTTATTCCGACCAGCCAATTAGAAAGTGTCTCCACTGCTGATTCAACATCCTGAATCAGCTGGTAAGCTTAATGTTGATAGAAAATGTGGCATACATCACACAAACCACAGGCTACCGCTGGCCAACAACAAGGGCAGCCAACCATTAGCTTGGTATGTCAACATCTTAAATCTTGACTGGATCCAAGTGGATCACTCCTCCGGCTGAACTTTCCACTTTTTAAAAGAAAAATACATTTTTTTGAAATATTATGCTCATGTGCACATTTCTTTGCAGTGCAGGGTGGCAGGTACAACAATGGCAACCACTGAAAAGTCTCCTAGATAACAACTCAGTATATAAATAATATAGATATGTTGATGTAAGTGGCAACAAATGGCCACAGCATTGACAGCACTTGGTGTATTTTAGGCTAACTAATTTGTTTCCCTCCCCACTGACCTTCTCTACCTTTCCACTTTTTCTCAAAGTTGCTCGGGATGAAGCTAAATGTCTAAATTGTAACCGAGGTACTCTCCACACACACAAAAAAACCTCGCATTGGCAATTCAAAGCCTCCGACGGTGGGGCCTGAACCTCATTGAAAATGATGACAATGGACAGTGGTGAATCATCTACATGCCCGTCCTCCCTAAATGAATGACTAACAATGGAGACACAAGTAGAGGAAGATGAAATTAGCTCTAATGATATAATGGCTGGTCTCTTTAGAGCTGACATGTTGAGTCACTCTGCGACCGGTCAAGTCGCATCGATTTTCATCAGGGGTAGAAACCCGATCCACACTCTATCCTCTTTAACCGACTCGTCTCTCTCTCAGATGCCCCCAGATATTTATGTCTACTGTCTGATTCTGCCGAGCGGGGGCTTAATCAGATCCAGAGTGAACGCCATCAGTATTCAAGCCAGCTGCTGGGAAGAAGAGAGAGATAAAGTCAGCTAAGACAGAGAGGAGGAGAAAAGAGGAAGAGTGAGCGACAAAAGACATGGAGGGCAGAGGCGGACAATGCAGGCCACAGCAGAATATGTTATAATGCTGCTGCGGTGTGAAAAACGCTGCATCTCCACATAGAGCCACAGACAGAAAAGCAAAGCCCTTGTGTGTCTCTGAAATGACACGGCATCGGTGGATATCAAACTATCACGAGGCTGTGTCCTGTTGCCTTTCATTTCCTCGCAGTGCTCCATTGTTGCAAAAAAGCAAAGACAGTAAATCAGTAAATTAAGGGGCCTGCAATGCATTTAGGACGACTGGATGATTAAATGTCCCCCCCTGCTCTCTGTTGACTTTGGTTCTTGCAGGAAGGATGCAGAAACTATCATGATCAATGTGATCCGTGTGTATGGATTAGCCTGGGTGGCTTTCAAAATGTTGGTTTATGCTATTTTGGCACTACTCTGCTGCAAAATCACAATACATTGGTAAAAGGAACACTTTCTTCAAATGCATATGTAATCTGCATGACCCTATCAGTATCCTGTGCATCCTCTGTCAACACATCCCCATTTTGTGTCATCTAAATCTGCTTTTCCACATCACGGTACGGCTAAACCCGACTCAATTCTACCCAATTTTGGTACCAGCTATCCGTCTGGATTTCGTTTTCCACTGCAAATTAGTACCTGTTGTAGTGATGCTGCTTGAAACACACCCAAGCACAATAGAGGATACTGAAGCGGTACTGTTCTTGATTCAAGTTTCACAAGAGGATGAAGGACAACAAGGCAACAAAAAAAAAAAAAAAACCTGCAGAAAAAAACAGGAGAGTTAGGGAAATCAGAAGTGGCATAAGTGGTGGGTTTGTGCAGGACGTCCCATGTCGTAGAATTATGCGGTGATAATTCTACTGATGATTCTCTCTGACCGAGGATAGTACCAGGTGCTAGCCGCAACTTTTGCCCAATGGAAAACCAACAAAGATGAGTAGAGTCGAGTCGAGTGGAAAAGCATCTTAAGCATAACCCGGATCCTTCCATAATCTGGGACTTTTCATAACCCCTGAAGTTCTGGGATTGGCTTTCATGGTGCATGAACAATTAGCCATGAAGAAAAATGAAGCGTGTCATAAAAGATACCACAGTCGGATTACCAGCGTCATATTTATCCACCTGTGTGAAAACAACAGCAGCAAAATGGAACAAATGGGTGCGATATTAAAAAGACTTTGAGAAACTTGAGAGAGAAGAGAGCTGTGGGACATCCACTTGTTGAAGCCACAAAGAGCAGCGCTGGTTCTTGTTGTCATGTCAGCGCTTGACTGCTCGAGACGGACAGCACTATTAACTCCAACCAAAGGTTCCCAGCACTCAGATTTTAGTATTGCCTCCCAAGCAGGGCTCCAGGAACTTTATCTGAAACTGTGTCAGAGCCACTGGAGACAACAGCAGAATCCACGCGGTCGGCTTCACAGCGAGGCACACCTCGTTCCTGCAGCCAGAAAGGCCTATAAATGTCCTTTGAAAGGATTATCCAGTAATGGATGACCTTTATGACCTCTGCTGGTGACCGGTAGAGATTGTCCTGGATGTGACCATGGATGCAGAGCTTTTGTTCAAAAAATGGAGTAAGAGTTTTCTGAAGAGTGTTGGAAGCCACGGCCACGTATCTTAGCACCTGGTCAGGTATTCACTGAGTTACTGGTTTCGATCCATAACCCTGTCAAATCCCATTGACTTACGCCATGTTCTGGGGCAAAATTAGGCCTAATTATTGTTTTATTGTCCATCTTTCCCTGTATGTGTCAGCACATTGTCGTGAACACAATAAGTCAAGAACAATACCTGACAGAAACCTGTGGAGCAGACGATCTGATTAGGTTTTGGAACACCTTGCTTCATAAATGTACATATTACCATACTTATGTGCAATAACCTATAAGGCAATAACTCCTGTCCATGTTTGCACTTGTACATATTTTTTTTTTATTCTATATATATTTATATTTATATTTATATTCCTTTCGTTATTTTTCCTGACTATTTGCTCTTTTTACTTGTACACTTGGAGTGGGAGTTGTTATTGTAACAAAAAGTAATTTCCCCCTGGGGATCAATAAAGTATTCTGATTCTGATTCTGATTCTGATATTAATGACGAGGAACTGAAATCACTGAAATCACTATATGAAAAATACCAAATTCATACTGATATGCAGAGAGGCATTTTGTCCCATGAAATGTTTCTTTAACGCATTAATTATCTCATTTAATAAACTCATTAGCATCAGTGGCTGCGTTTAAGATATGATGGTGATTATAGCATTAGGCAGCTCAAGTGTATTTCTTTTGCTGTGTAAACACTGCAGAAACTATTCCGTACGTTTTTTATTTTTTATTTTATTGTTATTATTATGTTTTTTTTATTCGATGACTCTGTCTTCATGTAATCCATGACTCTCTGTCTCTGTGCATTTAAAGTTTCTCAGTGTCTCAACAAAACAAACGGCTGTGCAGAACTTTGCAGGGCAAACAGAGGAGTCGGGATAATCAGCGTAGTGTCTTCAGGTGAGACCTTGACACGATGAGATTTAGTCTGTTATTTTTTCCTCTACACCTGGCACTTGTCACATTATGGAGACAAAAGTTTCACCATTTGTCCGTGTGGCTAGCAGCTCCCATTAGTTTGAATGCAGAACCCTAACAACGCTAACAAGCTGCTTTTCAGTTAAGTGCCGACAATTTTCTCCACAATGTGATATGTGCCGGGTGCAGGGGGAAAAAAAAAAAAACACACACACACACACTCACACACACAAAAATTCAAACTGTCAAGGTATCCCTTTTAATATGCTTGAAAATTACAGGACATGAACTTCCCGCTTCAGCCCTTTCTCTCATTTTCCCTCTTCACCGGGACCGCTCAGCTGCCAGCCGATCCGCAGTCATCCGGACGGTAATTGCACGATCTGATTGTGATTTCTCCGCCATGTTTCCTCCACGCCCCGTTCTCCCGGCGAACCCTCGGCGATCCGTATCAAATACGCGGGTCAGCCGGGCTTCGGGAGAACTCCCCGGTGATAAAGTCTCGTTTCGCAAATCTGCCCGATATATATTTCCGTCGATTCAGGGACGGGGGCGGGGTTGAAGAATGGCCCGGAAGATAGGAGACGTTAATCGGGGGGCTATTTCCATCACCGCGTATTGGGACTGTAAATATTGTTATGCTGCATATCTAATTTCCCACCTCTTTTTTTTTTTCCTGTTGCCACCTGATTCATGGTCCTCCCACAGCAGAGTGGGAGTAGAGGCTGTTGTGGGCTGCTATTATGTGGAGCCGACGGTGCATTAGCAACAGCAGCAGGCGTTGGCTCTCACATCTGATCACACTAAATCAGACGAATGTGGACGAGAGGTGAAGGGAGGAGGAGGAGGAGGAGGGGGGGGGAGGAGGGGGAGGAGGGGGAGGAGGAGGGGGGATGGTCTGGTGGGATCTGGGAGGGATGAGCTGACTGCCAATGCCTGAGCGTGACACGTACTGTAGTTGCAGGGACTAAACAAACTGACACACTGCAAAAAAAAAAAAAAAAAATCTCCATCTGAACAAATCATTCAGACTCATACCGAGTGGTAAAATCTTATTTTTCTTCAAGCCGGGTAAAAGATCTGCCAGCGGAATGAGATAATCCCACTTGTTTCCAACTCCTGATCAAATTCTCGCATCAAGTGTCATATTTTTCTGTCTTTTTTCAACATATTTACACTTTTTCTAAGAAAAATAAAATCCCCGGGACAAGTGGGATTATCTCACTCGACTCTCAGATTTTTTTTCCTCTAACTTCAGGATGCTAAAAGACTTGCTCAGATGGAGTTTTTTTTTTTTTTTTTTGCAGTGCTCACACCGAGTTTCGCCGTCCCCTCGCTCGCCATCAACGCCAAGTTCACATGTCAGTCGCAGGAGGGGCATCTGCTCCGCATATCGCAGTCAACACCTCGTCTCAATTACTTCCAGCGGGGAAATATATAAATAAATGGAGAGCCGACATAATCAGAAATCAGTATGTGATCCCCCCCTGTCACACACACACACACACACACACACACACACAACCCCTCCGCTCCCTCGCCCCCGCCTCCGCCGTCCCTGAAGACCGAAGCTCTCAGATCTTCTTTGTCATTTCTGAGGCCCTGAAGCCACTGGGCCTGTGGAGGTCACAGAGCTCAGGCCTCATCAGCCGGGCTAATTTGATTGTGGCGGAACAATGGTTAGCGTCGCCGAGTCCCACGCCGGCCCGCCGACGAGATGCATATTAATGGCTATAGCAGAGGCGAGGCCAGCTTTGTCCTGCAAGAGGAAGGGCACGGCTCGCTCGCGCTGCAGCAACTCCCCATCCTAACAAGTCAATCAGTGTGAAAAGCTCCCTCTCCTCAAAGCACGGGGAAAATATCTGTTAGCGGGATGAAATAATCCCACATGTCTCGAATGTACCTGCAACTGCAAGGAAATGCCTCCTACCAGTGAAGAACGGATGAAATGCTCCAAACCGGTCGCGTAAAAAAGACTTTTTGACGAAGTTAAATTCTGACCAATGAGACGGCCTCTTGAGTCATTACATCAGCATTAACCATCTGTTTTAAATCAGCAACTGGGCAGTCGGAGAAACTGCAAATATCTGCATCTGAACAAGTTATTTAGTCTCATGTTCGGAGGTGAAATCTTGTTTGAGATGATCCCACTTGCTTTCAGTGCAGGTTCACGTGTTTCAGGATTTCTTTTTCTGCAAAATGAGGCAGATCAGCTGACTAGGATCAAGAAAATGACACTTGGTTCAAGAAAATTCCTGAAACAAGTTGATCAACATCGGAAACCCGCAGGATTATCTCGTCCCGCTGGTGGATTTTACACCGTGCGTGCGGAAAAACAAGACTTTAACACTCCACATGAGACTGAAATGATGCTATTCTCGAACATGTGGCACCGGTTTGACCCGACTTACCCGATGAATTTAGCGTAGCAAAGGTTTCTATCAGCCTTCAGAGGTGAATACAGTCTCCTCTGCAAATAAAAAAGGCGTTTAAGTGGGTTGAGGTGGGTTTACCCTCCACCACATCCCTGGATGGGGCAGACTAATGATGAACATAGCCTAGCACAGCATCTTACCATACTGAGAAGTGGGCATACTAATGGCTAGTGTAGCTTAGCGTAACCCCTCGGTCCCATAGAGAAGCATACTAATGTCGCAGAAGCCGAGCGCGGCCCCGCTGCACCAGAGAGCATACTAATTACCCAGACTGCCCTTCTCTGTGACCTTGGCGGGTCACTTAGCAGTGTGATCAGTCCCTGACTCCTAATAAAGACACTTTAACAGGGTGAGCCGCAAGGGCAGAGAGCTGTTTCTTTTCGTTTTTTCCTCCCTCCCTCTCTCCCTCTCTCGCTCTCTCCCGCTTTCTCTCTGTTCGTTTTATTCAGTGAAAATAAAGACAAACTACACTAGACAAAAAAAAAAAAAAAGTTCCTCTGTGTATTGTGATGATGCTTTACCAGAGATGCATACCGGCCTTCTTTTATTAATCCAATCCATTAGCATTTATTCTATTTATCAAACTATTTGCGTTATTCATCAGCAATAGAGAAATAAATAGTGTTAATTATACTTATTTGAATTTCCTGCCTGACCATAAAACAAACAAACAAACCAAAAAAAAAACTACAAAACCTAACATGGTGCAATTTTATTTAATGGTTCAATAGTGTTTTAGTTATTTATTTTTGCTAATTAATTTTTCATTTCAAGGCCTACCGCATCGCTGAGCGGATGCAGCGTGTCGCCTTGCCTTAGCAAACAAACTGCTAAGTCACCTCCAGTAACGTCATCAGTCTGAGTTTCAGAGTTTTAGTGTCCCGTGTTCGTCTCCTCGTGCTGTCTCAGAGGCTTTCCCACTCTGACTACAGGAAAATTATCTGGGAAAAAATGCCAAGATATTGAATATTTGCACAAAATATCTGCAGTTTTTATTCAACAAAAGTCAGTCAAACCCTCTCCTGCACACTGCAAAAATACATCAATGAATAAAAGACCTTACTAAGTGAAGTAGTTTCATTCTCTTCAAACTTCTGCCGGTGGGATGAGATAATCCCACTTGTTTCCAGAATTTTCTTGATACTCATCTGCCTCATTCTGCCTTGTTTCAACAGATTTACACTTGTTCCCAGAAAAATCCCTTAAACTGCACCGGAAACAAGTGGGATTATCTCATCCCACCGGCAGATTTTTAAACTTACTTGAAGAAAATCAAGATTTTAGCACCGAACCTGAGACTAAATGACTTGTGAAGATGGAGATTTTTTTTTTTTTGCAGTGTAGACAGTAACGGGCAAACCACAGTCTGCCAAAGTGTACGAAATCTCCTGAAAGCATTGCATTAGTGAAAAATCCAATACTTGCCCTTTATGCTTGACTACTGTTAAATTGCCCACATTTGTTCTGTGTCACTGAAGCTGTGCTATTAGTTGGACACATTTAACTTGAAACTATACGGCCATTCAAAGGCTCAAAAGGCTATTTGAGTTAGTTTGTAGAGACAGCCTGCGCTACACCATCAGCCGGAAGCCACTTGAAGTATAAATGGATGAAAAGGCCGAGCGAGATGCTGTGTAATGAGGTAACGAGTTAAGATAACTTAATTGACTGGTTTCTGTATATGTATGGATGTCTGTGTGTGTATTTCTGAGTCCTTAATGAGTCTGAAAAGTATTAACTGATCCAAATTTGAGGCCTTATCTAGTCCTGAACCTTTTTTTTTTTTTTTTTTTTCCCAGCAGGTTTCATTGTGTTGCATGTCTGCTCTCGCACGTCACAGCATTTAATTTTCTCCTGTGACTCTTATTCTGGAGGAAACAGCACATTCTGCACCCTGTCAAAACCGCTTCCAGCAAATATTTAATTTGTAAAGGATCAATGTTTTGATCCGCTCTGGACCTTCGTCAGGATGATCCTGATGATTTCCTGACATGTTGTCTGTCCTGCACCTGCATGTTGTTGCGTTTCTTATTATTCCCTTCCCCCCCCCCCCCCCCTTTTATGGTTTCTCGATTTTCATTGCTTACACTCACTATGAGAAAGGCTGGGCTTTGTTTCTTTATTTTAGTTGAAAAATGGGTCTCCAAGTCCAGGAAAAAAGATCCCGTCCAGGAACCGCTGGAAAGCTCTCAGAAAGTCTTAAATGTGGCCTCCTGGAAATGGCCTTTCACAATCTCCATCACAGCGAGTCATTTAGTCTCATCTTCAGTGTTAAAGTCCGTCGTTCTTTCCAAACAGGTAAAAAAAAAAAAAAAAAATCTGCCAGTAGGATGAGATAATCCCACTGGTTTCCAATGCTAATCATCTTGTCTCCAGAATTTTCTTGAATCATGTGTCATTTTCTTGATACCGGTGGGCTGATATTATATTACAACATATTTATTCCTCTTCCCAGAAAAGATTCCTGGACCAAGTGAGGCTGCACTGGAAACAAGTGGGATTATCGCATCCCATGGGCAGAATTTTTCACTTGTTTGAAAAAAAAAAAAAAAACACTGAATGCGACACTAAATCACTTGTTAAGATGGGTTTTTTTCGGGTTGTTTTTGCAGTGCATAGTTTCTCAGTTTTCAGTAACTATATTCAGTGTGAATCAGGCCGGTTTTGACTGCTTTGTGTCTTTGTTTTGTTTTGAAGAAAAGGTCTTCAGTTCCAGTCCAGGGAGCACGGAAAAGCCTCCTGTCACCTGGAGATATTATGGCCCGCTGGTGTGTTTGCATGAATATGTGTGTGTGTGTGTGTTTGTCTACATGCAGGCAATGCCTCGGATGACCGGCAGCCTGAGAGGAAACGGGGTGTACTGCTCCTTTAAACGAGACCTCGGACGTCTCTTTTTTTCCTCCATCTCGGTCCCTCCCGCTCGCTCGCTCGCTCTCTCTCTCGTCCCCGTCATTTCCATGCGTTCACTGCTCTACCCGTCCCTCCCTCTCTCCTCACACCCTCTGTCCTTCTACCTTGATCCCTCTCCATTTTCATCCCTCCTCTCCCTCCCCCTCCCTCTGTCCATCCATCCTTCTCTCCAGTGGCGCTGGACACACAGGTAGTGAAGCAGCAGGCGGTATGGTGCTGGATAATTACCTGGTGTTTGGAGCTCCCCAGGAGTCCAGGCCTGCTGGGGGGGGGGTGGGGGGGAGGGGGGTTTGGGGAGGTTCGGGGTGGGGAGTGTGTGTGTGTGTGTGTGTGTGTGTGGAGGTGGCGGTGGGCGGGGGGGGTGAGCCAGGCTGTATTTATAATGCACTCTGCTAACACTACTCTCTAACACTAGAAATGCAGGCCTAAATAAATGGGCTTTTGTTGCCACCTGAAAAGGAAACGTAAGAAGAAGATGCACTTTTCATCCCCTCTTCTCTTTCTCCCCCCCCTCATTTTTCATGCCGCCGACTCTTGTCGTACCCTCCCTCCTCTTCCCTCTCCAACGCCCCCCCATTTACCTGCAGATGCTTCCCCACACAGACAATTTTTTTTTTTAGTCCAGAGACGGTTATGACTGGGATTAAGTTTGTTTTGTTTGTGTGTGTGTGTTTGAGTGCGACGGGGGATTAGGTTTGCGTACACGACGTGGGGGAAATATGATCTGTCGCTGTCACCTGAGCACGGTCGACAAATCTCCTTTAAAAAAAAAACAACAAAAAGACAGTTTTACGCCGCGATAACCGGCCAAATGAACGACACGGCCCCATCAAAGTGCACGCATGACACTCGGCCCCCGGCGAGCGGCTCCCGGCTGGGCAGGCCTGACCCGGCCGGTGCAAGCCGACTGGAGTGGGCCGGCGCCAAGGCGACAGCAGCGCCCTGTTGCCCAGGCTCCATTAGCCCAGAAGAGCCATCAGCGGAGGATTAGGCAAGCAGCTCCTTTCAAGCCTCATCCAGGCGCCTCCTCCTCCTCCTCCTCCTCCTCCCACCGCCCCCCGTCCCTCGCCAGCTCTCTGAGCCCGAGCCAGGCTCTCCTGACTGGGCCGCTGGCTCGGCCAGAGCCCCGGTATCTCTGGAGCCTTCTCTGCTCTCCGCCTTAGCCTCAGCTGCCGGAGATGTTGTCCCTAATTAACAAGGGATTAAGCCATCATCTCGCCTTGTAATACAACCTGGATGGGAATTCCAATATGGACGGCGAGGAGGGGGGGGGGGGAGAAAAACAGAGAAAGAGAGAGAGAGAGAGAGGGAGGGAGAGAGAGAGCGAGAGAAACTAGTGGCGTTTAGCGGCTCAGTAAATTACTCTTGACCCGTAGGACTGAGGGGAGTCTATCGGCACGGCAAGCCGGCTGCCAATTACAACAGCTCAGGCCTGCCAAAAGTTTTATTGGGTGGAGGGAGGGGGCAAGTGGGGAGGTGATTGGTGTGCATGTGTGTGTGTGTGTGTGTGTGTGCGGTTCGGGGGGCTCATTTTTAATGGCCTTTCACCATATTACTTTCTGTCAGGATTGGAAGTGTTTGCATTTGGAGGGATATTGACATAATTATGATGGGAATTTGGTGGAGCTTGAAAATGAAAATAGAGACTGGATGATTTTTTTTTTTTTTTTTTTTTTTTTTTTTTTTTTTTTTTTTTTACGGGCCCCTGCAAACCTCTGCGTTCGTCGTCGGGCTCTGCATTGTTACAGACATTTTTCATTCATTTGTTTGCTGAGTAAAACGCGCGTGCTAATGTGTCTGATCTCTTTGAGGGAAAAAAATAAGCGTATTTGTGTTATTATTATGATTATCGGTAGCGGTGGTAGCAGCTGTAGCGTTAGCGGTGCTGTAATTATTGCTGTTATTGCTTATCACAGTCATGTGGAAAAGGATCCATATCTGTCGCTGTGACACCGACCAGCTTCAGCTCATATCAGATGATGTTAAACGTTATGTTATGACTTAAATTGCTAACTGCCAGCAGAGTCACCTGTCAGGTACGTCACATCCTATTGCGGCCGGGAGCCGATCCCTCAGCCCGGTGGCGTCCCGCTCGGGAAACTTTTTTTTTTTTTTTTTTTTTTTTTTTAACAATGCTGCCAATTTGAATAACAATAATAATGATCCGTCTTCATCCGGCACTTTGCAAACGGCAGGTTCGGCGTCACACGGAGATCAAACGCAATTAGTGAAAGATCAAAAGTCGATAAATATGTTGTAAAAGGTGATGCAGACCGGGCTCCTTACATCTGGAAGGAAAAACAGTCATTCACCTTAATCTTAATCTGGATTTTGGAGCCGACAACATGGATTAGAGTTACATCTAAGACTATTCTGTATATCAAAGCAGAAATATCCGGTGGTTAGTAGCTCTTATATTGATATTGTTTTCATATTAACTGAGCTGATAAAGACAGTGCAGTGCTGATCAAAGGCCTTCACAACTGAATTTGTTCATTTTTAAACTCATTTTCCTGGTTTCGCTTTTAGCATAACTCAGTGACATCAACATCGGGTTTCAAATCATTTTGTGTCGTGTTGTTTTTAATTATGTTATCAATGATTTATAAATGATATATTGTATTTATCTGTTTCTTTTTACCCCGATTTATTGGGATTTGAACTAATTTTTTTATTAATTATTATCATTATCATTAT
>NC_043994.1:29380339-29515339 GCF_902150065.1 Myripristis murdjan | reverse complement strand
CAGCCGCCGCCGAGATATGCAGGGTGAAGGTGTGTGTTTGGCGTGGAGGTGTGGCGGTGTGATAAGTGCAGGCGTGTGTGCGTGTCTCTCTGTGTGTGTGTGTGTGTGTGTGTGTGTGTGTGGGGTATCATTTCAATGTAAATGGGTCCCTGCTGCAATGCTGAGTGTGATGGCTGAAGTCTGTTTTTCTAATGAGACAATGAGAAGAGCAGGAAACATGCCAAACGCCGTGTGTGTGTGTGTGTGTGTGTGTGTGTGTGTGTGCGACATGGCACTGCACATACGCACACACACTGACTCAAACACACCCATAACACACGCTAATACAAGCAAATGCAAAATGTAATACATGTAATATACTGTAATGGACACTCTACGCTGCAAAAAAAATAAAAAATCTGCATCTTCGCTCGTTTATTAAACAAATAAAACAACCTGGAAGAGGAAAAGTGTTGGGACTGTTCACCGCTCTGCGAGGCACGGCTTCCTTCGAGGGGTCACAAGCCCAAAAAAATGCCGAGAGCCACTGAAGTAGCTGAGATCGAAATCGAAATTTTGTCGATTAATTCATATTAGCAATCACCGTCGCATGGCTGAATCGCATCCCTAATGTAAAGCTGACGGTCATTTAGTTTCAGTAACCACAACAGTTAAAATATTATTTTCTTCAGACAATGTGTAAAAAAAAATAAAAAATAAAAATAAAAATCTGCAAGCGGGATTAGAAAATTCCAGTTGTTTCTGATGTAGTTTCACTTGTTTCTAGATTTTTTTTTTTTTTTTTTTTTTTTTTTTGTGGTTACAAGTATACATATGTTGAAACATGGCAGAATGAGGGAGTTTTCTTCTATATTTCTTTTCAAATGAACCAAACTCCATTGTTTTTGAGCGAGCCAAAATACTAACATTGAAACTGAGACCCTACAGGTGTAACGCTGCATTATGGGAAGCTTAAATATCCTCTAAATAGTTTTATTTTTTATGCGAAATGCACGAAATTAGTTCCCATCAGTTACCGTGTTACTGTGTGTGCTGTGCGTGTACGGCAAGCCGCGAGGGTAAAGAAAATTACGAAATGGACCAGAGCCACTTTATGTGCACAAATCAGATGAACTCCAATGTGAACCAGAGGTGAACTGAAGTGAGACCCCCCGTCACTTTCAGAAGGTTTGAGGCAGATCGGCCCGTTATATTATAGGTTCAAGGCAATGAGACTTGATGCCAGACAATTCTGGAAAACTAGTTGATTCATATTAGAAAAAAGTGGGATTATCTCAATCCTACTGGCAGATTCTTCTTATTTTTTTAACTTATTTGAAGAAAAACTAAGATTTTAAGACTAAATTTGAGCCTGTTTAAGCTCTGCACATAATTTTAATGTATATTTTTAATTTTTTTGCTCAAGCGAAAGACACCGCGTCCTTTCTCATTGGTCCTCTGACATAAATCCATCACGGCTACTACGAGAATTAAGCGAATTTCTTTGTGTTGGACCGATCCCAGCAAACCTCTTGTCGCTCATTGTTGCGTACATTAACCTCGACTTTGTTTTTTTTTTCAGGTGGCGTCGCTGAGAGTGTGGGTGCAGGTGGGCAAACTGCGACGTTTTCAAGGACTTTTTTTTTTTTTTTTTTTTTTTTTTTTTAAAGCCGCCTCCTTTAAGAAAGCAGAGATGCTGCAAAAGACATTTTTTTCGGCGCCGTCTCCGCTTCTTTCTCTTGCCCTCCCACTCCTTCACCCCACATTTCCTCCTGCTCTCTCATCCTCTTCCTCTCAGGATGTATACATATAGATTCAGATGTAGATGTATCAACATTTGAACAGAATAAGATCCAAAAGAAAGACATGGACACACACACGGACACACACACACACACACACACACACAGAGCAGGAAACACAGAGGAGAAACTCAGATATACCTCTCCTGCTGTTCCAGTGGGACAAATGAAAGAGCGCCACGGAAAGAGAGAGGGTTTTTTTTTTTTTTTTTTTGTCCCACACCTCCGCTCCCTATCATCTCTTAAGATACGAGGAAGTGTTTTGTGCATACATTGTGAATCTCTCTCTCTCTCTCTCTCTCTCTCCCTCGCTTTATCTCTCCGTCTCTGTAGTGTTGCGAGCTCTCAAAGAGAAACCTAGAAAACTCGGGGATGCACGGTGGCGGTGGGCGAGCGCAGGGGCCGGACTGAAGACCCTCTCCTCGCTCACTCTGTGTTTTGACTCAGAGTATCACACTACAATTATTAGCATGGATGAGTTGGCAAACAAGCACGTTTTTTTTTTTTTTTTTTTTTTTTGCAAATGGCAGATTAGTACGGGCCAATCGAGACACACACACACACACACCCACGTGAGACTTCTCATGTGTACACTCATCTGTACAGTAAGTTGAGGCTCTTTCATGGCTGTTATGAATCACTGTGTCTAGCTGTGTGCACGGGTTGCTTCTAATGTGAGTAAATATGATGCAATAAATACGGTGCAGAAATCGCAGCCGACCTCCTAAACTTTGATTTGTACTATTTTGTTCATATTGAATAGATTTACACTGCAGAAATAGTCATATAGGCTCCAATTTAGTCTTAAAATCTTAGTTTTTCTTAGAATAAAATAAAAAAAAAGAAAAATCTGCAAGCAGGATTGAGATAATCCCACTTTTTTTCAAATGCGAATCAACTAGTTTTCCAGACTTTTCTTGCATTAAGTCTCATTGTCTTGAACCTATAATATAATGGGCCGATCTGCCTCAAACCTTCCAAAAGTGACAGGGGGTCTCACTTCAGTTCACCTCTGGTTCACTTTGGAGTTCATCTGATTTGTGCACATAAAGTGGCTCCAGTCCATTTCATAATTTTGGGCTTGCCGTACATGCACAGCACACACAGTAACATGGTGACTGATGGGAACTAATGTTGTGCTTTTTGCAGAAAAAAAAAAAAAAAAAAATCAAGTTACTACAGAGCTGTGCTGCAGTATTTGGAGTCTACCTAAACATAAATGATATTTAAACTGCCCATAATGCAGCGTTACACCTGTAGGGTCTGAGTTTCAATGTTAGTATTTTGGTTCGCTTAAAAACGATGGAGTTTGGTTCATTTAAAAAAGAAATATATAAGAAAACTTCCTTATTCTGCCGCAAAAAAAAAAAAAAAAAAAAAAAAATCCAGAAACAAGTGAAACTACATCAGAAACAACTGGAATTTTTTAATCTTTTTTTTTTTTTTTTTTTTTTTTTTTTTTTACACATTGTCTGAAGAAAATAGTATTTTAACTATTGTGGTTACTGAAACTAAATGACCGGTTGGGGGGGATTTTCCTCAGTGAGCTTTACACTTACACCTGGTTCCTCTGTACACTGTAAGAAGCCAATCTCTCTATGAATTAACAGTAATAAAAGAAAACGCAGCAAGTTGAGGCTCGGCGTATTGGAGTTGCTTGTGCAGTCCGCTCACGGCTGCTGGACAGATAATTGGCTACACGGCCTTCTCTGGCTCCGGTTAAACTGTTGCTAATAAAACTCTTATTGATCAGCTGCATTTCAGGCTAGAATGGGGAAAAGTGGCTCAGATTCAATAAATGACATTTAACAATGTGAAGCCGCCTAGGTGCAGGTGTGTATGTGTGCCTCGTTGTATGTGTGTGTGTGTGTGTGTGTGTGTGTGTGTGTGTGTGTGCATCGTCTTGCCTGTGTGTTTTTTGCAGGTACTAGTGCTTAATGCATTTATACTTACAGTAAACATAACAGCTGACTTCTTCATGATTTTCCATGGCTCAAATGTTGAATTTCAACGACCTAGATATATACAACCAGAGTTTTTTTTTTTTTCTTCTATGCCTAAATTTTAAACACATTGCAGATTCAGGGGTTTTGTTAAAGTTCATTATTGGGTTTAATTCGCGGGGGGAAATAGCCATAATGTCAACAAAATGGAAAATATTAAATTCAATCAATAGCTGGTCTCTAACTTCGTCTCTTTCTCCTCTAGACATTTCAGAAAGCCACGACCTTCCATCTGAATTACGTCTGTGTCATGTTGATGAGTGTGAAACAACCGTGCTCGTGTGTGTATTAGTGTGTATTTTTGGCTGAACGTACTCGTATCCACGCTCGGCCCTGACCCTCAACACTGAAGCGGAGGAGGCTGCTCTGGCGATGACGATACCGAGGACCTTCGGCTCGACGTCAGCCTCGCATCACAAGCTGGGAGCTGAAGCTGAATGACCCTCCGGTGCCCTCATATTTATTTATTATATTTAAATAATTTGGCTTGGACCTGGCGTTGTGGCACACACAGTTCACACAGGACTTCATCTTTTTTACTCGCTTTAAATTTCTCAAACAGTTCAGGAATAAGATGAGATATAATCCTCGCCTTTTCAGATGGTGCTATATATATATACACAGTATATCACCTCCCATGATTTTTCAGCTATACAGTGAATGACAAAAATGATAATAATGGTGTAAACTCTGGCACACATCTGCTACACTTGCATAGGAAACTGTATTAGAGAAATTTCAATCCATAGGATCAGGTTGTCTAAGATACAGCAGGAGAGACAATCTACAATAGAAAATAGAGGGATAGGATGCACCTTCATGTTAGGAATGCCAGGAAGCTTCCTTTTTCTTCTGCACACCTGTCAGCAAACAGCTACATGTGCACAAGCTTCATTTTTATTATTATTATTTTTTTTTAATCTGCAAATGAACCTCATTTTGACTGAGGATGCAGCTGGTGGGTCCAAACAGTTATTAGATCAGCTTTTGATATGAGCTCATGCAATATTACTGGTGGAGGTGAAATATCCACATCTCCAAAATGGCTGCATGTTAGTTACTTGGCACATGGAAATATGTTAGTAACGTGACAATAGCATGCATTGGTTTCACCAAGCACATGTGGCAATGCATAAAATAAAAAAAAAAAAACTCTTTTTTCTTCGAAACACACTTTGCATTCTCTTTCAGTCTCCAAAGCTCCAGCTCCACAGGAATACAGCCATAATTATAATTCAATCAGTCTAGCTGCTGCCCACATAGCATTAAATTGTTAGTTAAAATTCCTCATAAATAGATGTCATTCATCCTGGGAAAGGCCCACGTACACGGCTAATAAGCAGCGCTAGGGCATCCTGCATTTGAACAACAGGATTAATAGTCGCATGCAATGAGTGAAATGTGTAAGCTTGTGTTTAGATAGCACAGGCTGTATCACTTATACAGGACAACACTTCACATCCAGTGCCGTGTATGCTAATCTGTGGAGAGAGCGGGGATACAGTGTGCGAGTCTGTGTTCACGCCTGGGGTGAATATTCATCTGTTTATTCTCTCCTTGCTTTATTATTGTGATCAAACTCTCAGCAAATTCACCAGTTCAGCAAAATATACAAGTCGAGGTCAAGAGAGAAAGGTCAAAGTGGCTTAAGGTGTTGCCAAAGTCAAAATCTGTCTCTAAAACTCAGTTATACACAATGTTTTTTTGCAGTAGCTTCATTTTCTGGGCAGCATGGACGCGTTTTCCAAATTTCATGGCAATCTGCCGAACAGACTGCTAGATATCAAATATGACATTTTCATAAATTTGACACTAGAGGAAGGATAATTGGGGGGATCAAGAGGAATCCTCCTTTAGGGAGCAAGAACATCAGAAGAATCTGCTGAATGGATTTAATAACATCTTGTTGTATATTTTGGTTTGAGGGCCACAGGGTAACTAACCTCGACAGGGTTCATCCTCTAGAGAGCATAAATGTGCTCATCAAATTTCATGGCAATTCGTCCAGTAGACTTTTATATATCAAATTTGACATTTTGGCCTGAGAGCCAGGTGAGAGAGGAGGTCATGAGGTCACCAAAATGAACAGAGTTCATCCTCTGAGGAGCGTGAACACTTTCTCCAAACGTCTTGGTAATCAATCCACCAGATTTTCAGATATGAAATCTGTCCTGAGGGTGGTGCCAGAGGAAATTGTGACACCAACGTTTATAGGGTTCATTCTTTTGGGAGCATGAGAAAGGCAAATAAGTTGGCAGCCTGCCCATTACATTTAGAGATTTAATGTGTACAAGTCACATGGTGCAGGGTGGCACTACAGCAGAGAGGTCGTAGGGTAACCACAGTCAAGAGGAATCCTCCTATAGGGAGCATGATAACATTTTGCAATATATTATATATAAAGTCGACATTATGGCATGATAGGAAAAGTTATGAGATCACCAAAATCAATAGGGTTCATGCCCTGGGGAGCAAGAACATGCTCATTAAATTCATGGCATTCTGCCTAATAGATTTTGAAATACATTGTCTAGAAGTGTTGTATGGACACATCTGTCAGTTGGATGAGATAATCCCACTTGTTTCCAATGCTAATCAGTTTGTTTCAAAAAACTGCAATGAATCAAGTGTCATTTTCTTGATCCTAGTGAGCTGATCTGCCTCATTCTGCCTTGTTTCAACAGATTTACACTTTGAAATTCAATAGTGAAGCTGCATTTGGCAACAAGTGGGAACAAACAGACAAAATCACATGCAAGGATGGAGTTTTTTTGATTTCTTTTTACAGTGCAAATGAAACTCCACCGAGAAACCATAAACAACATGGTGAGCGGTGTCGGTTACAGAAACTATAGATCTGTAATAACTAGAGAGTTATCCGTACCTCCCGCATGTTTTAATTTCCTAACAGAGCCGTTTTCCTCGGCGCAGGGCGGGAAAGAAAAGGCCTTTTAATGGAGATACACTCCGAGCTGATTGCAGGTCATTACGCCACCGCAGGGAGAGACCAGAGGAAGGAGCTTAATGGTCGAGGGAGAGGCACGCTCATAAATGATCACACACACACACACACAAACACACACACAGATATATATATATATATACAGCACACACAGGCCGATGTTTCCCAGTGAACACACTATACTCAAATCTCACTTCCCAACACACAAGAATGACACATACGACGACCTAAATGTGGTGTCCTGCCACACACACACACACACACACACACACACACACACACACTCGCACATTTTTATGATTCCGCCATGGCAGAGTTTGTTTAAGCCCCCCATTAGAATCAAAAGGGTGACAATTTTCCTAATCAAGCTTAATTTATTAAAGCATCAGCCGGCACTATTAACACTAACATGATGTGGCAGGAAGGCAGACAGAGGGAGGAAAGAGAGGAAAGAGAGAGAGAGAAAGAAAGAGACAGGAAGGAAAAAAAAATAGGAAAACAGGTCTGAATGAGAGTGAAATTAAAATGTAAAAACTTATAGGCGGTCTTTAAGTTCTTTGTGTTTTTTTTATTTCGTCTTGATCTTGGCTGCTAAGACGCTCATCGCCGCGGTGTTTCTGCACCACACTTCGCAGAGATCACCTGTCAGTCAAACGTTGTGGGCGGGACGTGGGACGTTTTCGGTCGATTGGGTTTGCATTTCTGTAGGTGGCGCTCTTTTCTTTGTCTGTGTCGACATGGCGGCTCTCGCTGCACATGCAAACTTCCCGTTTCCTCCAAACAAACCGGAAACGGAAAACACATCACTTTCTGTGCAGCAGGAAAACATGAATGTTTAGAAAAAGGAAGAATAAGGAGCAGCAAAACTCTTATGCCTGAAATTAAGGGCCATGCTTCCAAACTTCTTTCAGTTGTCTTTACTTTTCCTTTTTTTTTTTTTTTTTTTCCTGTCGCCACGTTCAGGAGCCACCAGGAAAGATCACGAGGCGTTTTTCTCACGAGTCTCACTTTGCACACTCACCCAACCGTCCCTAACGCTCTTCCCGCTAAGTGCTAACGCCCCTTATGTGTATTGACGTACAACGCTGACAAGTCAATTCAATTTACCTTAGGAAAATTGTTAGTGTTTTTATTAGGTTAATTAGCCGACCCCCCGCGGGAGCCGTGGGACGAGCGAGATAAGAGATGAATCCGCCGCTCTCCTGTAATGGCCAACGAACTGAAAGACTCCCAGAGAAATATTAGCCTCGGTAATTTGTCACCATAAAGGACGATATCGTATACGGACAGATTACAGAGACCTACTGTACATGTGGACGTACACACCGACAGGATTCAGGAGATATGAGGAAAAAAAAACACACAACCACAAGGCCAAAAAGTCATTTACTTTCACATTCGGTGTTTGAAATCTTGTTTTTTTTTTCAAACAAGGTAAAAAATCTGCTAGTTGGGATGAGATAATCCCACTTGTTTCTAATATTAATCAATTTTTTTCAAAATTTGTAACGAATCAAGTGTCATTTTCTTGATCCTAGTGGGCTGATCTGCCTTATTTCAATAGATTTATATTTATTCCCAGAAAAAATCCTGAAGCTGCATTAGAAACAAGCAGGATTATCACCTCCTAATCTTGTTTTTTCTTCAAACAAGGTAAAAAATCTGCTAGTTGGGATGAGATAATCCCACTTGTTTCTAATATTAATCAATTTTTTTTCAAAATTTGTAATGAATCAAGTGTCATATTCTTGATTCTAGTGGGCTGATCTGCCTTATTTCAATAGATTTATACTTATTCCCAGAAAAATTCCTGAAGCTGCATTAGAAACAAGCAGGATTATCTCCTCCTAATCTTGTTTTTTCTTCAGACAAGGTAAAAAATCTGCTAGTTGGGATGAGATAATCCCACTTGTTTCTAATACTAATAAATTTTTTTTCAAAATTTGTAATGCATCAAATGTCATATTCCTGATCCCAGTGGGCTGATCTGCCTTATTTCAATAGATTTATACTTATTCCCAGAAAAATTCCTGAAGCTGCATTAGAAACAAGCGGGATTATCTCATCCCAACTAGCAGATTTTTTACCTTGTTTTATGAAAAGCAAGATTGTAAGACTAAATGACTTGCAAGGATGGAGTTTTTTTTTTTTTTTTTGCAGCGTGAGACACCATTAGAGAAACGGTAAGAAGTCGAGCCGTGAGGAGAAGTGAGGGAGAGAGTTTTTAACCACAATAGCGCCGGCAAACCTCGGCTGTAAGTGCATTTTATTTTTTTCCTGTTTGGGTCTTTCGATGACAAACAGCCGTAAACACAAACGCTGAAGCACTTTGAGTCTGGTCATAGGCCTCCGGCAGAACAAAAACACGGCAAACACTCAAACTCTCCAGCCCATGCACACTTGAACCTGAAGTGACACGCGCCGGATGCATATGCACCGAGTTCAACACCGGCAAAAAACACAACACAGACGCACACACACTACACTCCCCTCGCTCGGTGTGCGGCTTCAAATGAAAACGTCTGACCACACTCGAAAATATTCCATGTTGCACACACACTGATAAACACACACACACACAGAGAGAGAGAGACACGGGGGCGGGGTGTGTGGAGGGGACTGTGGACAGGCGGTGCGGAGCTCCCTAGCCGAAAGCCTTATTGATTTGGATAAAGGTCTTTTGATGAGGCAGATTGCTCATCAGGCTGGAACGACATGCCTCTCAGATGTGACGCCTTTTCAGACCAGCCCAGGGGCCCATCGACCAAGCCATCGCTGCTCTGTCTGTGTCCATGTTGTGTGTATCTTCTCTCTGTGTGTGTGTGTGTGTCTGCGCGTTTGTCTGTCTGTCTTTAGTGATCACACTTAAGACGAGCCGGCATTGATTGGGTTTAGGCCCATCTGGGTCTCCCCCGGCCCCACCCTGACGTGTCCTCTGCCGGGGGGCGAAGGACACTGCTGGTAGTGGGCAGTGAACTTCACGCTCCAGCCTCCACGCACGCCGGACGACACGTTCGAATACCACTGACAAAGCTCAGAAAAAGCTTCTTTAACTCAAAATAAGGGACATATGTCGTTAAAAATACAGCAAAATAGTATCTGGCGAAGATGTGTGGGGTTCTTGGTTTCCATTAACCAGCCGTTCCCTCTTTTCAAAAAGATATTTTCCCTCTTAACCCAAATCACCCAGACAGTTTCTGTGTGATTTGGTGGGGTTTCCAGTCTGCTGCGATCTTCCCGGTCTCTATTTGTTTGTGGCGCTCAGACCCATCAAAAGATCTTCCTAGACCAACACGGAGCCCCCCACACATACCCCATCCATGATAAAGGGAGAAATGATAGAGGTAGTAAATGAGTACAAATATCTTGGTCTTATTATAGATAACAAACTATCCTGGGATCAGTGAGCAGATGCTATTTTTAAAAAAAGGTCAACAGCGCATGTACTTCCTCAAGAAGTTAAATTTTTTTAACGTTGATAGCAAAATCTTGACCTTATTCTATAAGGCTTTTATTGAGAGTATTCTTGCTTATTGCATTGTATGTTGGTATGGTAATTCTAAAGTTACCCATAGAAACAGACTAGGGAAATAGATAGATAGATAGATAGATATACTTTATTGATCCCGACCAGGGAAATTCTGGTGTTCCAGCAGCGACAGCAGAAACATACAATAAAGTTAACTAAAGAAAAAAAAAAAAAAAAATAAAGGCTAAATATATACAATAAAGACTATAAAGACTAAAAAATAAAATATACAATAAGGGCTAACCTAAGGAAAAGAGATATGAGATGTGAAAATATACATATGGAATGAATATGACAATATACAGATGGAACTGAAGTATATACATGATTGTATAGATAAGGAGAGTTAGCATGAAACCACGAAACCAAGAGCCAAGTGGCAGAACCCGACGCCCGGTAATGGGATTCAGGAGCTAACCAACTTGATTTGACCTCTTAAGGAATCACCACTTCCCCTCCAGTCTGAAAAACAGTGTGAATGTATATGAATGAAACTCACTTTCAGGGGAATTCATGCTTCTCCCCTCAGGGCGAAGGTACAGGCGTCCCAATATTAGAACAAATCGGGCCAAAAACTCATTTCTTCCCACTGCAATCACACAACTAAACAAGCTTTGGGCAGCAGTGTGATGAGTACAGATCATCACTAAATGAGGAGTGCATCTTAAGTAAGGGCAAGTCTTTGTGTTAGGGAATCTATGCATGATAGGCCTGTGTGACCTGTGTGTGTCTGTATTTAGTGTAGATGTATGTGTTTTATGTATGTGCTGCACACAAAATTGCCCTTCGGGGACAATAAAGATCTTCTAAGTCTGAGTCTAAGATACCCGACATAATCCACAAGACTTCTGTTGTGGATTATCTGTTGGTAGCTACATCCTTCAGAAGAACACCAGCAAAGACATACAAACTCACTCAGATACTTTTAAGTCCAGCAGTTAATATTAGCAGGTATTAGCATTGGCAAGTGTGACCGATAAGGCTTAACTTTATCATGCAACACCTAACCCGGCTGTAACTACTGCTAAGACTGTTCTCTACCTGTTTAATATCTGGAAACTGCATTGCTAAGCATCCTGGTAACTCCGACTTATGCCTGGTACACACTACAGGATAATCGGGCCGATTTTTGTCCCCATCTCCCCCTTCCAATCAAAGCCAGCAAAGGCCCGATTGTCTGATGTTTGCAAACGTCATTGGGTTTGATTTTCCTGTGGTGTGTGTGTGTGTGTTAAGAGTGATTTGGTTCGGTCCGATCCGCTCGGAAGGCCTCGGAAGGAGAGATCGTAAATAATGAACATGTTTAATATTTGCGACTAGAAATCCTGTAGTGTGTGGGGCGCTCCGAGAGGGGCTGAGCACGCACAGTGTGGAATGTCCAGTGATGGGAATAACGGCGTTATAAATAAATGGCGTTATTTTTATCAGTAATGAGTAATCAGAAATATTTATATATATATATATTGTTTCCCCCGTTACAACGCCGTTACCTTTTCTGACAATAAAATGCGCCGTTACTAGGCTATAACTGAGCTCACTGATGCAGGCTTCAACCGAGCAGGCTTTCCGCACACTCCAGGATTTCCACACACTAGGCTACAGGATTTCTAGTCGCAAATATTAAACATCTTTTCGTCCCTTTTTTTTAACCTTTATTTTTTGTTATTATTATTATTTTATTATCCTATACGAAAAATGTACATCTTGTGGAGAAAAAGCGGCTTGTCAATTTTCAAACCGATTGGACTTTGCAGTTCTTTATCAACATGAATAGAAAATAAGACCAAACCATAAGGATAGTATATAATTCCCGATGACAGAGCGGATAGTGTCTCCGCCTGCCAAGCATGAGACCAAGGGTTCAGTTCCCTTGTGCGATCTGTCTTTTGTTATCATCAAGTGTGTGGTCTCTAAATCTGTGAAGGTTTGAAGACTCCTGTAGTGTGTGCCAGCCTTTAGCGGTTTGAGTCTGTAGTTGCTGACAGCCAAGCGGTTTGAGGTGAAATTTACATTTATTTGGATGGAGTGTGCCTTTAGCGTCTGAAACTGGCCTGTTTGTGGCTGCTCGTCCTGCTTCATCACTTAAGGGACTGTTCAATTATGACTATGGAGCTATTTCGCATAATTCATTTCTTTATCACTGCGGGCATTTTGTTTGAGAAGGTCATGATGGGGAGTGTAGTAAATAATGATTTGTTTATTTATATCATCTACCTTTCTAAAATGTCCTTGAGCAAGACACTGAGCCCCCTTGCTGACCCCGACCTCTGACCCCCCCTGTGGACGAGGGATGACAAAACAGGCCTTCCTTATCGGAGATCAATAAAACATCATATACAGTATACGGGCTGCCATTACTGCTGTGTACAGTTTCAGTCAAGAGCCCTCCTGTCTCTCTCCATCGCTCAAACACTCCCTCTCTTTTTTCCCCAACAAACTCAGCGCCAAGGTCTATCCCCGCCCCCGCCCGTCCCTCGCTCCTTTACGTCTTCCCCCTCACAACTCCAATAAAGTTATTTCAAAAACAGCCCGTTGTCCAGGAGAAAAGGTAATTACACGCGGGACAATCAGCTCGCTCGTACACGCACAAATCAGATATATCGATGTTCCGTCCACTTTCGCCTTTTCATCGGCCAGAGGAGTTTTTTCTCTCGGTTTGATTTTTTTTTTTTTCCAGTTTTTGGGGAGGTTAAGGAGCTGTCCAAGGGAAGGCAGGGCTGGAAGGAGTGGACTCCATCCGTCATCTCAGCCCACTGGCTCCCTTTTTAGCCTTGCTGAGATGCCCAACCTCTTAATAATTGATTAAAATTGATTTTAACCCAGCCCTGACCCGAGCCAGGACGGAAAGGCAGTGCCGTCCGAGCATGAACGTGTGTGTCTGTTTATGTGTGTGTGTGTGCGTCCATGTGCATTTGTGGTTTATTTGCAGGAGACCACAAGTTTGTGCGTGTGTGTGTGCGCAAAGCATTTACAGTAAAGTCGAAAGACCCGAGCGTGCGCCTGTGTGTGTGTGTGTGTCTGCGATCGTCCGTGTGCACGTGTGGCCACGCGCGCCTCAGGCAGGAGAAAAGAGGGCAGCGCGCTCGTCTTTAAAAGCTCCAGACGTGTTCCCAAGATGAAATATTTAGGCAGACGGAGCCTTGACCTCCCTGCGCTCGCAGAGACTCCGAGTTCCCATTGATTTCTGACAAGGCAACTGGGACGCCATTACAACAAAATGCACTAAAGCCAGACGCACATACCCTCTGACACTCTCTCGCCAGCTTCAAACCCCCCCCCCACACACACACCCACCAACCTCTCTCCATGACCACTGCGCCTCTGTGTGTGTGTGTGTGTGTGTGTGTGTGTGTGTGTTCATCCACTGAGATGGACACAACCCAAGGTCTTTGCAGCGCTGCCTTACACATCTTTTCCAAGACATGATTTCTCCTCAGGCTCACCTCTCAGGGCCATTGACCAGTGAAACTTATGAGTGTTGGCAAGACGCAGATATAATATAGTGTAACTACACCTCCACCACCCTAAAGCCCCCCTCCAACACACACACACACACACACACACACACATGTCAGAGCTCCAAATCACATACCGGGACATGAAGCGGATCAGAGATTGGCAGCAGCGAAGGGCCGCGCAGCAACACACCAGCAGGCCACCACCTGAAGCCCAGAGAAAGACAGATGAAAGGGATGAAAGAGGTTTTTATTGTCATCGTGCAAAAAAAAAAACAAAAAAAAAAAACATCATGAAACTGTCAGAAAATGAAAGTCCTCTCTATCAGCTGACTGTTTCTGGGGATTAAAAAGCAACTTTCAAAAGTAAGAGTGGAGCGATCCAATCAGGACATGAGCTCGGTTCATTTTCCTTCCGCCCCCTGTTTGATTGACAGCCATCAGTTGCAGCTGTTCTCTTTGAAATCATTAACAAACATATTGTTAGCCAGGAAAACATCAGCTAACATATGTTTTCTTGCAGTGCTGGTAAGAGTCGTAGCTCTTTTCTGTTCCAGCAAGCGGGATATTTTCATTTTGCTGGACGGCAGCTTGGGCTTCAGGGTCCCGACAACACTGTCACCCTGCGAGGGGAACCAAAGCCCACCCAGCCCAGCAGGAACGGGTCAGGACACTGCAGGAAATGCCACAAAAAATCAAGTTTATTACACTGACTGACTTTTAGCAACTCTCACATCTTGAGATAGAGCTCCAGAATAATACTAAATAAAGAAAATACCTGTTTTTAACTGGCTTTACCTTCCCTTTGATGCCGGGAGGAGAAAACATGAATGCAGCCTGATATGAAACAAGTTCATAAACGATGGTCAGGCTGCTTTAAAGCGTGTATGTATGTTAATCGTAAGTACATCTTGTATCTCACATATTCATGCCATCCTGCTTTTTTTTTTGATTTTGTCCTTTTGGCGTCTGATGTTTTGGTTGAGTGAAAAATTACCAATTAGTAGCTTCATTAAGTTTGTATTTGTTGACTGAAAGCTGCATCGTTGGTTGACTACTTAGGTAGTAGTTATGTTTGGATTAGCTCATATTATGAGTAAATGTTTATTTGTGATAAGGGTAGGCGTTATAAGCTCTGCTTCAGCCTCCACCTTTTCGGCCAGTCCTTGTTGTGATTACTTGTGCGTTGTGGCTGATATTTTCTTTTGCTTTAATTGACCGAAATAAATCAAATCAAATCAAATCAAATCAAATGTATAGCTTTTGCCAAGAACGGAGATTTACAATCTGGACAGCCCACAACACCCCGACATGAAGTCCAGCATGTCAGAGTTTTTTGTTTTGTTTTGGGTTTTTTTTTTCCTGCATCGTGTTTCTGACTGTCAGGATGTTCAAACGCAGATCCTAAAGTCCCGTCCTAAAGTCCAGCACACATCACGTCTGAGCTTCAGATCACATACCGGGACCTGAGGCGGATGTGAGATTGGCAGCAGCGAAGGGCCGTGCAGCAACAACACCAGCCGGCCTGCACCTGAAGCCGAGAGGAAGACAGATTAAGAGACAGTTACTGGAAGGGATCAGGTTTATATTGTGTTTAAGCCCTCTCATTTATCCAGGCTTTCATAAATCAGGTATTCAAATAAAAGTGACGGCGTCGTGAAATATGGGATCTTAAGTGCCACGCCGATTCCTCCTGCTGCTTAACGCTTTTCTTTATCGCCCGGCAACCGGGTTTCTGTGACATTTTGAAAAATTTGAAGCCACTTTTATTCCCTTTTTTTGCTCGTCACCGTGAGGCGGAGAAAAGTTTCTGTTGTTAAGAGAAGGGAACACAAGTGGCTGAACCTGAAAATGACAGGTTTTCAGTTCATTATGGTTCAACGTCCCCTGCAGGTAAGGATCCACCCGATTTGACTGTTTCTGCCGCACGTGGCTGGCGGCTGAGTGAGCGTTAGCCACCAGCAGGGCGCCATCGTTTAAACGAAGGCTCCACTCTGAATCCATTGTACTTTCCTTCTTTCTTTTTTTTTTCTGCACTTTTGCACATGTATTTTCTAAGGGATGATAGATAGATAGATAGATAGATACTTTATTCATCCCGCAGGAAATTCGCAGTTTTTCAGCAGTATCCACAGATTACAGATTAAATAAATCAATAAAAAAAGATAAAAAAAAATAAAATAAATAAAGAATAAGATCTGAGTAGAACAGAATAAGATCTAAGTACAACCCAGTGTGCAAAAAGCAATGTGCAACAAAAAACAGAAAAAAACGTGTGCATGGGTGTATAAAATGTGCATAGAGGTAGGTCAATGTGCAAATTTAGAAGAAATATACAGTATACACATGATAAATAGCAGTAAGCAATATAAACACTATAAACAAGGATTATAAAAAAAAATAGAAATATGAACAATTTAAACAGAAGTATTAACAATTTAAACAGCAGTGGATGAGGATCCTCTGCGATTTCACTCATGATAACTCCGCTTTAAAGTCATCGGATGAATCAAACCGAATCCACCGAATGGAAAGCAGATGGATGTTTCATAAAGCGCTGGAAATGAAAATCAACAGGGCAAAAAAAAAAGATCATCAATCAATATTACAGTTAATAAGTGACTTGATCCGGTTTTTGGCTCCAGGTGGACATTTACACCAATGCATTATTTACAGTCGCATATTAAAAAAGAGATAAGGAAGAAAAAATACGAGAGAAAAGACTTCAAAAGTGTTATTCATGATACACCAAAAATGCATTAAGAGCACATTGTAGGTGCATGTTAATTATTACAGTCTGAGCAGAAAAGCACCAAAACGGAGAAGATACTTTACAGAGCAACTTTATAGCTCATGGTGTAAATAATATAATTGATGTAAAATCATTTCCTGGTGTTTGTCAGAACAGTTTAGCTAGGTGTCTAATAGATGCACAATCTTGTTATAATGCATCAAAATGCACTTTAAATAAAATGCTTGTTGATCCCTGCGCCGACTGTACACAACACCGCAGGAGGAGAGAGTACGCCGGGCTTAGCTGGATTGTCTGTGTGTGTGTGTGTGTGTGTGTGTGTGTGTGTGTGCGTGAGGACACCACATTTAGGCCATAATCTGTGTCCTGTACAGAAGGTTAATCACAGTGGATTGGGAAGACAGAGGACGGTGTGTTCTCTCTGTTTCTCTGACAGCGACACAAATAACAATAAGAGCATTTTAATCCGGCCTCGCCTCGCCTCGCCTCGCCTCGCCTCGCCCCGCCTGGCCGCGCCCCGCCGGCCCTGCCCCGCGCTGCCCCGAGGCTTAACCCGGCGGGGCGGCTCCCCGGGCCTTTTAAAATATCTCAGAGAGTTCAGCGTTCGCCCATTTCGGTGTCCTTGAGCAAGGCACTGAATCCACAGAATGGGCTGACCTCTGACCTCTGAGGCATCCAGAGCGGCGCACTTATTTTCTTTGTAATCTGATGTTTTTTTTTTTTTTTTTTTTTCTAATTTACCTGAGGAGATTAAGCCACAGGGGTCAGTTTCCTCGTTTAAATCTCTTTCAAAACTTCATTGATTAACTTTTTAAGGGCGTTAACTTTGTTTTACTGCCTTATTTGCTCGCTGCTGTTTGTTAAAACTGTTAGTTTGTGTTGTTTCTACATTGTTTTATTTTGAAAAGCGCCCTATAAACTTTGTTGAAGAAGGAGCTATATTCATGTCAAGTTTTATCTTCAGATTTTAGGGGATTAGGGTTAAACTCTGCTAAAATAGGCTAGATCTGATTTTTTTTTTCTTTTTTATTTGCTTCTTAGGGAAACAAATGCAGAAGAGCATGCACGGCAACAACAGGGAGCGTCTGGCCACAGCTGTATGTTGTAAACAATATTAGATGCATCATGTATGATAATGCAGTAATTACACTGCCAATTATGATAATGCAGTAATTACACTGCCAATGGAACAAGCAAATTTTTACTTGTTCACTTGTGTCACAAGTAAAAATTTGCTTGTTCCATTGGCAAAATTTGTTTCTTGTTTCAAGCAAATTTTCACTTGAAACAAGTCAAAAGTTGTTTAAAGACAAGTAATTTCTGAGCTGATCATGTCTTATTTTAAGTGTAATGAGATATTTTGACTAGAAATAAGACATTTTTACTTGAAATAAGACAAATAATCTTGGTAAGATTTTGACTTTTTGCAGTGTAAAGGAAAAAAACTGAAAATGGCTGTGCTCTTACGTGTTGAGTCCAAGAGAAAATGTCTCAGGTGCATAAGGCCAAAAAGATACTGGAAATAAAGGAACTCAACCACAATTAATAAAATGTTTCAGCCAACAAACCAGTTCCTCTTTCAGAATAAGACACTTTTTATTTGCTGCACCTTTAATTTTGGGACTTTTTTGTATGATTAGCACTACAGAACAAATCATTTCTGCTTTCCTTTTGGCCTCTTTGTGGTGTGTGAGTTTGTCTGTAACGTATCATGATGATGGGCTGAATGACGGCATTTGTTTTCCTGCGTGGTCTGTTTTCAAAATTGAACATTTTGATGCAAGACTGTCCAAAAGTAATGACTAGAATGTGTTAAGATAACTGTTGTGAGACGATAACGGATTAAATAAACTCATCAGGATTCTGCAAACGACCAAACCGGATCTTCTAGTTGTTTTTTTTTTATCTTTTTAAAATTTCGTTTTTGGAGGTTTGCATGGTTGAATCTCATTTTTTGAGGTTTGTGAGCGTCGTGAAAGCGTGAGCAGCCTCAGCGCTCACGGCCGAGCCTGCAGGAGGCGAGCAGCATGCAGGCCCAGCGGTCCAGCTCTGGAGGGCTGGAGATGTCGGCGGCGGTGCAACCTCCCGTCATCAATCATGAGGCCGGCCGCCGCGCCCCCACGGTGCGTTGTGGGGCCGGGTCAAGCTGTCCCGTTTAGAGGCGCGAGGGGTGCAACCGAGAGAGGGAGGGCGGGTCAGGGTCTGTGTTATCTTAATCCTGCGGGGCTGAAAGCTGGCCACAGCTGGAGAACACACTCCTATGGAAGGAGAGGTGTACACACACTCTGAGGATACACCTGCCGTGCACACACACACACACACACACACACACACCGTGACCTGACCATAATAACCTCTGCAGTTGGTGGAAGTTAGCCAGAACAGGGGGGACCAGAAGTGTGTGTGTGTGTGTGTGTGTGTGTGTCCGTCCTCTAATAAGTTCCCCCAGTGAGATCTGCAGCACAGTAACATTCCTAATTGGCGTCATTAGCGAATCCCAAAGCAGCGCGGTAAAGCAGCGCCGCTCTAAAATCAACAAGGCCTGCCTGTTCTCCGCGGTCACCCCGTCAGCCTGGACGCCACCCGTGACCTTTGACCTGTGATGGAGCCTCGTTTTAGGGGGGGGGAAACTGGAGCCTTAGTACTTTGATTTCATCAGACTAAAACATATCTCCAAAAGAAAAGTAGTTCCTCGATTAAATTAGGAGTTTACAGGTTCCAGGGTCCCAAAATGAATGAAAAACATCTATAAACACATGAATCATCATGTAAACTTTAACGCAGAGGAACGCCGGTGCACCTTTTTCCGAAAGTCACTGCTTTTTGATGCATACAGGATTATTTCAATACTAATTTAACGTTGCAATAATCAAAATTGCAGAGGGTCATTTAAGTGAGGGCTGTTTGGACTCCTCAACTCTGACAAAATGTGTGGAACGAGCAAGGAATTCGATCCTCACTAAAAATAAAATGTTTTTTCCATGTTTTTTGTTAGTTAGTTTGTTTGTTTGTTTGTTGGTCAGATGACTCACTGCAAAAACACAAAATCTTACCAAGATTATTTGTCTTATTTCAAGTCAAAAATGTCTTATTTCTAGTCAAAATATCTCATTAAACTTAAAATAAGACATGATCACCTCAGAAGTAACTTGTTTTTAGAAAATTTGCTTTAGTGAAAATTTGCTTGTTTCATTGGCAAAATTTGCCAGTGGAAAAAGTGAAAATTCACTTGAAATAAGTGAAAATTAGCTAGAAACAAGAAGCAAAGTTTGCCAATGAAACAAGCAAATTGTCTAAAAACAAGTTACTTCTGATGTGATCATGTCTTATTTTAAGTGTAATGAGATATTTTGACTAGAAATAAGATATTTTTGACTTGAAATAAGACAAATAATCTTGGTAACATTTTGAGTTTTTGCAGTGTGACGACTGTTTGGACTCATAAGCTCTGACAAAAATGTATGGAATCAGCATGGAATTTGATTTTTAGCGAGTCCATCCTCACTAAAAATAAAATGCTTTTTCCATGTTTTTTGTTTGTTAGTTTGTTTGTTTGTTTGCTGGTCAGCTGACTCTTAATGCCCCCCGTTATTGCAGCATGAATAAAATGTCAGCCTGTGCTTCAGAGAACGTAAACGCTCGACAAATCCCCCCATGATTCCTGCCAAAGATCCTTGGATGAACCATTTGATTTATTTGCTTTGATTTGATTTTTTTTTTTTTTTTTTTTTTTTTAGTGCAGGAGTCTTCCCTTGGATTCTGGATTTGGATCTCCGTCCAAATTCCAGTCACTCCTCTTCCTCGTCTTTTTTTAATTATAGCGAATATCAGTTAAGTGTATTTGTAAGTTTATGCAGCCGGACCAAACAGCTCTCCAACTTTCTTTTCCCTCTCTCTCTCTCTCTCTCTCTCTCCTCCTCACTCCTCTCCCTCCTTCCCTCCCCTCCCTCGGTCTCGGCGCTCCTGCAGCTCGCGTTCCCCGGACTAATCTCCAACAGTTCAATGTTGTTCAATTAGATTCCAGTTGACATGCATTGGAAGTAGGCACTCCTCCCCGTAATTCAGCCCTCTTTATAGCCAATCTATTTTTTAATAAAGGTTCAGAGGAAAACATTAAAGTATTGATCTTTATTTATCGACCTCGGCCCAAAGCATAGTTAAAGCTGACACAAATCAATCAAAATAAATTTAAAATGATGATAGCACATAGGAGGAGCCTGGCCGCCTGTTTCGGCGAGTAATTAGGGGGCTAGGCAGAGGGAACCCAAGGCAATAAGAGTAACAGTAATACACACACGCGCGCGCACACACACACACACACACACGCACACACACACACACAGAATGAGCTGCAGCACTGTTTAGCGGACTCCAGATTAGGAGTTTGTTTTGTATTAAATGAGACGACTAAGAGGCAAGGTTAATGAAAGGGCACAGCACTTTGGGGCCGCCGTAATCCAGTGAAACCCTCTCTCACTGACTCTAATGTGCGGCCCACACACACACACACACACTCACACTTACACACACACACACATACACACACACAACCCCATGAGGCAGCCTCTGGGACATCCTCTGCTTAGCAAAAACAATGGGTATTAATTTTAAAAAGTGAGCGAGAAACGGCTGGTTGATGCCTGTGTGTGCATGTGTGTGTGTGTCCATGTGTGTGTGTGTGTGTGTGTCCGTGTGCGTGCATAGGAGTCAAACCCCAACTGGCCCCAAGTGCATTAACTGATTTTAATCTGCCTGATGATGTCCACTGTTAGCGCGGTGTCACCAGGGGACAGAGCAGAGGGGCAGAAAGTGTGGAGGTGCAGCCGAGGGGCTTAACGATCTCCGGGAAGCCGCCGGGAACAGCAGGGCATTCTGGGACGATCCCTAAACTGGCCTCTGCACCGCCGCCCCCCGCCGCCCCCCCCCCTCTCGTGGACCGCGTGCCTCGCTCTGGAGCGTGTTTCTCATATAACGGCGGCTATTTTCCCCAAATCTTATGCAGACAACGGTGGGCCAGACAGTGAGGGGGCAGGGGGGGCGCCAGGCTATGTCATGTGCTCCAGCAGCTCTCTCTGTGTGTGTGTGTGTGTGTGTGTGTGTGTGTGTGAGAGTGAAACACTGGCTGTCAGTTTTACAAAATGAATATTTACACACAAAAAAATATATGTTTCTCCTGTTTCCACAGTGCAGTAAATTACGACTAAAGGTACACCATGCATGTGGAATAATAATTATTAAATAGGCCTACTTATAGTTACTATATAGTTATTATTATTATGTATTATACTATTAAATATTGTCATTTGACGGTTTCGTCTACATCATTGACCTGACTCACTGATTATTTACCCGCTTATTCCACATTTTTAAAGATTTTCACTTAAACCAACCTTTTGCACCTTTAGAGCATCCGTTGAATCCAAAACATGATTAAACACATTTAAATAAACACCTTCAAACACATTAAAATAAACGATTAAATGCATGTAAATAAATAAATGATCTTTACTATGCAACTTTCTCTTTTTTTCCAGTTTGAAGTAAATCCAATGTGGGTTTTTTTCCAGGTTTGAAGATGGTTTACGTGTCAAGTGTGCGTTTCCATCAGCAGAGCAGCTAGCTAAGCCAGGAGTGTGTCTTGCTGTTTTTTTTGTTTTTTTTTTTCCTCATGAAAAGCACCATGACGAGCTCACAGCCGTGCTGAATAACAGTGAAGCAGTGAATGAAGTCTTTCATGCACAATTGTAAAATCTCCATTTTATGTCATTAATCCTGATATCGAGTCTTGATTTCTTAAATAAAGTGAGATTAGTGCTCTTGTACCCAGTGCAAACAGACATGGGGGTATTTCCTTGAGTCATGTCGTCTCTGTGATATAAATGCACTGATTTTGATGTTGCAGGGCCTGATGTGAAAATCTGCCCGTGTTCTTTGCCAAGGCACCACCGGCGAGCCAGCCACTTCAGCCTGGGCGAGATATTAATGAGTTTACAAGGACCTTCCCGGTCTAATTATGTCGAGCAACTGCTGTCTCTTACTGGGCCACGGCTCCCGGGGGAGAACACAAATCTACCAGGCAAGCAAAACTCGCCTACTTTTGACAAAACACTCGACACGCCAGGGTACAAATAACGGCGGGCATCCTTCATTACCACGATGTCGGTGGCGAGATTAATATCGCCGCCCAGCGTTGCCACCCCAAATTTAACCTGAAAAATACCTGACTTCGGTGTTAAGGCGACGGCGATTAGCAAAAAAGGGAGGCACAGAACGGAGGCTGAGCGTCTGCACAAAAATATCACGAGAGAGAAACACATCCAGATTTTTTTTTTTTTTTTTTTTTTCCCGGACTGAACTCCTGAGGAACTTCCCCTGCGCTGCGCGTGACATTTGCACGGCGTCTGCACCCGGCGAAACGGCAAAGTCTGCGAAGGATTGCGGCGATCAGAAGGGAGATCGTGACCCAGACAAATGTTTCCGTCTACCTGGGAGAGCACACACAGCGTCGCTGCGCTCCACAGCTGCAAACAGGCTGGAGAAGGTTAACAAACTGTGGGCGGAAGTGGAGCGGCGGCACAGCGCAGAGGCTCTGTCTGCCGGGACTTTTATTATGAAACACACGCCTTTACACTGAAACTTTTAGATGAGGGAACCTGATGCATACGTGTTGGTGGTGTAAAAAAAAAAAAAAAAAAAATGCAGCGTGACACACACAACCACCGTATGAGAAACGAGAAAACAAGTTAGTTTTGCAATTTAATTTGTTATTTTCGCCAAAATACAGAGAACACTGGAGACGTAATTTTCAAGGATTCAAGGATTCAAGGAACTTTATTGTCATACCAGCTCACATTTACATGTTAGTGGTACGAAATTAGCACTCAGGTCCTGGTATAAGCTTAAATAAATAAATAAAGCAAGGTAAAAAAAGAAGTGTAAATACAGAATATAAGTATAAACAGTATATATAAACAATATGTGTGAATATAAACAGTATGTATAACTATGAACAGTATATATAAATAAATATAAACAGCGTATGTGAATATAAATAGTATATATATATAATAAATATAAATAAACAGCCTATGTATATAAGTAGTATTTTTTTTTTTAAATAGTATTTTTTTTCCTCCCTGAAGTACAAAACGAACCGAACCAAAACTGAAATTGTGACCCAGAACCTACAAACACCCAACTGTGGGTTTATTTAAGATAGATAGATAGATAGATAGATAGATAGATAGATAGATAGATATTATGTATAATCTCCACTGCAGTAATCTCCATTTTATTAAGTCATTTTGTCACATTTCAGTGTTAAAATTTTGTTTTTCTTAAAACACAGTAAAAAAAAAATTAAATTAAATAAAAATAATAAAAAAAATCAGAGTAGGATGAAAAAATCCCACTGGCAGGTTTATAGAATTTTATTTTATTATCATTTCATGTGTGTTTTCAGTGTCATGTTCTTGACCTGCTTTAGTCTGCCGTGTTTCAACGTACCTACCAGGAAAAAAAAAAAAAAAAGAAAAATCCTGACAAAATTGATCTTGCATTGGAAACAAGTGGACTTATTCCACAAGCAGATTATTATTATCATTATTATTATTTTTTACCTCTACCTTGTTTGAGGAAAAACGAGACTTTCACGCTGAGGGTGAGACTGAAAAGGACGAGGTGTTCCGCCGGGTTTGGAGCCGGAATCAGACTTCCACCGGTGGAAAAGTTTTGGATTTAAGGAACGGAGTGGAGTGCGAGTGTGTGAGTGTGTCCATTTCGATAACGCTGAGCCGTCATTGAAATGCGGCTCTGAGGACCAAATGACATCACCTCCATACCTTATGCAAATATCCAGCAGGATCCATTACACACCGAGAGAGATAAGTGCGTCCAGAGCAGAGCAAGGCCCACTCACACTCACTGCTAACCTCTCGTACAGTATATTTTCACTCTCTCACACACACACACACACACACAGGGTAGCACATTATGCATAAGTTTGCATGCACACACACACACTTATCTCTCCCCCACTAATACAGAAATAAGACACTTGACACTGCAGTGATGGCAGTGACACCATGCATGGTGGAGGTGATGGAGCATAATGGCCTTTTAAATTTTTATTCCCAGAGTAAAAAAGAGATAGAGAGACACAGAAAGAGAGAGAGAGAGAGAGAGCGAGCGAGCGAGGTTAGCACAAGCTATCCAACGGTGACTTCATCTACACATCCAGCTTTACATCTGTTGCATTATCGCACACGAGTTCAACGCAACGGGAGGCGAATGAGAGGCGGCAGGTTCTTCTTTTTATTTTATTTTATTGTAGCATCGAAAAAACACTGTAACATTCATTTTGAGACTCTGGTGTGATTACTGTAAAGAAATGACGGCGCTGCTGTAAGGACGCCTCCGCTCCTTCACTGCGTTTTCCATCGCTGACCAGCAGGTGGCATTCATCAGGAAAAGTCACTTCCAAGATGTTGATTCTCAAACGGGAGGCAACGAGGCTGATGGGAAATGTAGTCCATTCCACAGACTTCCTGGTGGTTCACAAACTCGCCACAAGGCTCTGTCGATGTTGAAGCCATAATGACTTTGAGTGCATCTTGATTTCCTTATTTTGGGGGCGGGGCTTAACACAATGTGCTGTTTTATTCGATGGGAGTGCAATTGTTCAAAAATGCGATGCTTTTACTGGCTGATTTTTTTCGTTCCTGTCTGCGAGCTCATGACATCACCATGGAAAATACATTTTTTTTATTTTTAGGAAGAAGAAATGATTTGATTTTGATGTAAAAACACAATAAATAAACAAATAAATAAATAAAAATGTAACCTCATAAATTCTTTTGAGCATGTTAAATAGTAAAAAATGACCTAACAAACTGAGAAAGATATTTTTCATCTCATCGTGACTTTAACATTAGCTGAACGGCTAGCATTGCTTGTCTATCCAATCTATGTATTCATATTCATATAATAAGTGGCGGTGATATTTAAAAATTTGCCACGTGCATGAAAGTCGCCGCAAAAATATTAACACACATATTTCTGAGGCTGGAGAGGCCGATGGGTAAAACTTTTCCGTTAGTTTCATGCGACCGATAGCCGAAATTCAAATTCAAGCTACTTTTTTAAACCAAACAAACCAACTCTGCCCATTATACATCTGAGCATATTTTGTTAATTTTAATCGTGTTTTTTTTTGTTTTATGTTTTTAGACTTGACTCTCCGGCTGAGGCGGACTCTCTCTCTCTAGCCGCTGCCTTCCTTCCCACACGAGGTGAACGCGGCGTAACAACAGCGAGCAGCCGTCCTCACCGCGCTCTCATTAGCCTACAGTAATTATATCGAGGTGCCACAATTAATTTAACAATGATAAATTGATGTTTAAAAATGATCGGCTACACCCGGCACCTTCAGCTCTCTGTACCGTCGACCGCCTCCACCTGGAGACGGAAGAGGGATGAGAGAGGGGTCAGTGCTACTGTTTTTTATTATTATTATTATTTATTTATTTCATTTTTTTCTTTTCTCAGGCCTCAATAATAGATGTTTTAAAGTTTAAGTGCTGCCAGAGGGCTGCGAGTCCTGCTGTTCATTAAGCCAGCCACCGCCATAGAGCAGCATTTACATCTCCAGTGCTGCCGTACGCCGGCCCTGTCTGAGCAATTACATCCACTCCGAGGTACTGGATTACAGGGAGAGGAGAGGAGAGGAGAGGGGAGGAGAGGAGGAGAGGAGGCGATGGAAAAGGAGGGGAGAGGAGGAACAGCAGAGAGGAGGAGGAGGAGGAGGAGGAGGTGAGGGGTGGACGGAGAGTGAGAGCGAATACAGAAAAAAAAGGGAACGAAAAGGGAGGAAGCAACTCTTGTAATTCACTTTCACTCTCGTGCTTTTACACACACTCTCTCTCTCAACACACACAGAGAGAGTGAGAGAGAGAGAGAGAGAGAGAGAGCTCCAGGCGACATTAAAGCGCCATGAGATACCAGCAGCTCACATGAAAAAAAAAAAAAAAGAAGACAAAAAAAAAAAAACAACAGCCGCCACCGCCGCCACATTCGCCGCCGCCGCCGCGCTCGCTCCGGAAAAACCGAAACACAATCAGTCGCTTATGTCGCCACAATAGGGGGAGGCAGGGCAGGATAGCCGTCGGCGACATATGTGTTCCATCATGCTTGTCACAACAACACGTTTCATCTGCTAAATACAAATCCACCAGAGCGCTGAGAGCAACACACATTTGTTTACAGACGAGCTGACGTCTCACAAAGACGTCCAGAGGTAGACGGCAGACGACGGCGACAGATAATGCTCCAACTGTTAGTAACACTTTCTTTTTCTTTTTTTTTTTCTTTTTTTTTTTTTTTTCACTTGTAATCCCCCCGGTAACTATTTTTAAACCGGGATGCTCAACGCAGGCCTCCTCCAGTGGCCGGTGAGGATTCACCCTCTGTCTCTTAGATAATTTCGGTGCATTTCCCCTTTTTTTTTTATAGTCATGCTGTTTCTGCACAGGGCAGCAGCAAAAGGAATGTAGCACCTTTTGAATTTTTATATAAAATATACAAATACTATGGGAAAACAGGGAGACTGGGTGCCATTTTCTACTTGAAGAGGCTGATTTATTTATTTATTTATTCATTTTTTCCTCCAAATCCAACAACTTCTGTGCTAAATTTTCAGCTTTGGATTGTGCACTAAGTGATAAAGTAGTAAATAAAAAGGTGGATAAACTCTGACCTCTAGTTAGTAATCATCATAATCTAACCAGTGTGAAGAGAAATGAATACATTTGTGCAATTTTGCCTCAAAAAAAAGTTTGATGCTTAAGATGATAGATTAATGACCCCCGATTCACCAGATTATTAAACATGGAACTGTATTAATCCTTCTTATTTCAAATATATAAATATGTTTTTCCATTGTCTTTTAATGTTTGATTATCCTTTAGTAGTGTCTGTTTGTTTGTTGCTGTGCTATGTCATTTTATGATAATCTTAATTTTTGATGTGAGGCCCAAGTACACTCAGTGACCACGTTATTACACCTGCACAATCTAATCTAATCTAATCCAATCTAATCCAGCTGTGGTGCCGTAAAGTTTCCTCTCCTGCTGCCTATAATGCTCAGCTTGTCTTGTTGTCACGGTAACAGAGGTGTTCATTCACTTCTGTGTTTGGCATTGAGCTCATAGTTTGTGCTGCATTTTACTGACAGCTGTTTCCACTATTCTGTCCCTCTCATTGTATATAAATGGGGAGGACAAAAAATTAGAAACACCTCTCAATAAAATGCAGTCCAGGACAAGACCTCTGCAAACTACAACCTCAATAATAAACACAGAAGTTAATTTACACATTTTCCAACAAAAACTGAACATTATAAACTTTATGAAAAGGTAGAGCTGTTGTATTGAACTGCATTAGACTGGACAGCTGGACCTGATGACACTGAGTGTATTTCTGTTGTCTGGTGTCGCCTGCCGTGTGTTTATTTAACTGAGGAAAGTGAAGTTTGAGGAGTTTAGCCTCCATTTCAGTGAGAAGTTTCTCTAAAAACAGGAAGAGGGGGGTGTATACTCGAGTATCGTCCTCTTTTCTCCTGTTTGTGGAGCTTAATGTGACAAAAAGGTGATTGTGTTGTCAAAAAAATCACTGTGTGTCCCTGTGTATTGTGGATTTATATGTTCAACAAACGTCACACTGCTCGAAATGCTGAGAAAAGATGGTGACAATGATTTGAAGTATGAAACACCTCTTGTCGAATTAGCGTGGGGGAAGTTCAGAGATGGAAATGTGTTTATGGATGAACTTCAAAAAGTGTTGCTGGGTTAGTTTGTCTTAAAAAGTTCAGTGATTCAAAAGCAAAAGTGGTCCAAAGCAATCTGGCCATAATAATAAAATAACTGCTGTATCTGATTAGACGCTGCAATTACAGAATTTAATTGATGGGTCATCTCGTCTCTCCACGGCTTTAACAAGAAAAGAAAAGAAAAAAAAAAAAACAGGTTTCTATAAGCTTTACTGCTAAAAACACTGCGGCGCCTCGCAAATTCGCCACGCCACCAAACTCATTTGTCCGTGTTGCCTCGACTTGGCTGTGCGCCTGAGCACATTCGAAAACCCCATTTGGAGGCGTTTTTTTCTGCGCCGAAATAGCATAATGCTTAAAATAAAAAACCTATTTAGTGAGAGTTTGTCTTTGCGAGCGTGGCGTCATGCTAAAAAACCCTATTTTCGCCGGGAACGGCCACCCTATCACAAACTCTGCAGGGGAGCCACATTAGAGGTAATGTCATCCACAGTTTAAGCCCTCCACTCCTCGTTCCTCCGTCTCTCCCCTAATGAACTCCCACCGAATTACCACTTCGCCAGCGCCCTGCCTTTTTATGATTCTATTTGTTTATCTATCTCTGATTTCCTCTCTCGTCTTTCTCTCTGCGCCCAGGCAGGCAGGCAGCGGCTCTTTAATTTTATTGGCCACCGTTAGCGGGCGGCGAGTCGAGGCATTTGGCTGGGAACGCCGGCGTCGTCAGCTAACCCGACCCCCCCCCCCTCCCCTCACCACCAACACCACCTCCTCCTCCTCTTCTGCGAGATTAGCAGATTAGGGCGCTCATCAGTCAGGGGGGACCCCCCGCCGCGGAGGCACGCCATCGCGGGCCGCGGCCAAATCACACAAACATCTCTGCGAGGCATTCCGCCGTAATTGAATGCACAATAATTTCCCCCCATTAATACATCTCTCATATCGCGGCTTACGCATGAAATGTCCACATTATCTGTCGCGTTTCTTTTTCTTCCCCCTCTTCTGTTAATGTCTTCGCTCCTCGACAGTGAAATTTAATAGGCAGGAGGAAAGAGGGAGGAAGCGGAGGGGGGGGGGGGGCTGAACAAGTGCAGGATGAGGAGAATATCGATAGACTCTCGCTTATTTATGTTTTTATCCGCTCTCTATTTCCTGCCGTGAGTGGATTTCACAAAGGAAAAGCGGAGGAAATTGATCCCGACGCCGACTCTTCGTGTGAAGTCGCCGATCGCAGAGTTTTTCATCGCAAGATCACGACTTTTTCCCACAAACTTCAGTATCTAATCCTTCCCCCCCACCCCCCCACCCCCGTACATATCTTTTCCCCCGCCGTGTCACGCGTGCCGAAGCGATGCCACCGGACCGCAGCTTTGCCTAAAAGGTGGATCCGAGCGCGGAACGGCCCTTTAATTCATTCGCTAATTCGTTTTCGAAGCCGCCGTTTGCCTCTGGCGCCACAGCCAGGTTAGTTATTGTGCTTTACACTGCAAAAAGTCAAAATCTTACCAAGAATATTTGTCTTATTTCAAGTCAAAAATGTCTTATTTCAAGTCAAAATATATCATTACACTTAAAATAAGACATGATCACCTCAGAAGTAACTTGTTTTTAGACAATTTTCACTTGTTTCAAGTGAAAATTTACTTGAAACAAGTGAAAATTTGCAAGAAACAAGAAACATATTCTGCCAATGGAACAAGCAAATTTTTACTTGTTCACTTGTGTCACAAGTAAAAATTTGCTTGTTCACTTGGCAGAATTTTTTTCTTGTTTCAAGCTAATTTTTAACTTGAAACAGGTGAAAATTGTCTAAAGACAAGTAATTTCTGAGGTGATCATGTCTTATTTTAAGTGCAATGAGATATTTAGACTAGAAATAAGACAAATAATCTTGGTAAGATTTGACTTTTTGCAGTGTATCTGCGGCATATTGTCCGTCCTCAGGCGCGTTTTTCACCTTACCTGCCCAGTCGCTGTACAGCAGGAAGCACATTTTCACACACACACACACACACACACACACACACACACACACTGAGCTGTAAACTCAAGCTCTTACAGTTGCCACTTATGCCCGATCTGGTAAATGTTGCCATGGTTTTGCAAGCCTGACGACCTGTGTGCAACTGTGTGTATGTGTGTGTATGTGTGTATGTGTCTGTGGTGTGTGTGTGTACCTGCCTTACACACACTCACCTTCAATTCTTTCCCTTCAGCAGACTGCAAACACTCAGGGATAAGTGCTTGATGTAATGGCCGGACAATAGACGTATTAACTCTTACAGCGAACAGTGTGTGTTTGTATTTGTGTGTGTGTGTGTGTGTGTGTGTGCGCAGAGAGAGACATACACAGCAGGAATAACACAGGTAGACGGTGTTTGAGGCAGAAAGGAAGCACAGAAAAGTGTTGCTCTCATTTACTGTTTGTTATTGTCCTTAACTTCTTTTTAACTTTCCATTCTTCCCCTGAAGCTGGAGTGCTGCGAGGGCACTCGACGTGCAAACTCAAGTTTATTCTGGTGTTACGCTCGCGAGTCATTCAGGATGAGGGCACCGGGCGGAATCCGACAACGTAAATGTGCACGCAGGAAAGACGAGGGCGACACAATGAGGCGGAGGCACCGAATCAAAATGGAAAGAAGAGGGTATAGAAATAAAGACGATGAGAGAAAACAGCGACGAGAGAGAGAGAGAGAGAGAGCAAACAAAAAGGTGTGTGTTCAAAAAAAAAAAAAAACGGTGGCGACCCGAGCGGCGAACACTGGCGCCTTTTGTTCGGCGGATTAGCGAAGAGGCGGCTTTAATGCCACGCGAAACCCGGATCAAAGGTGGATCGTCTCCACCTTGACTTGTGGAGCCTCTTCAAACACCAGCCGCACGCGCACGCCTGTGTGTGTGTGTGTGTGTGTGTGTGTGTGTGTGTGCGGAGCGCCGCCGTCAATGGAAAAGTTGCGGAAAATGAAGTCAACATGACCCGATGATGTCTATTGAAAGCGCCGCGAGCACAAAGAAGCGCTGAAGGACGGAGAGGCTGCGCCGCTTCATCCGGTGAAAAAATCGGTGGACTCGCCGTCTTTCCTTTAATTGAAGGAAAAATGTATATGATGGGTCAAGCACTGGATGTATATACCGGAAAAAAAAAAAAAAGAATCGCCATAACAAGTCATTTAGGCTCATATACAGCGGAAAAATCTTGCTTTTCTTCAAACGAGGTTAAAAAAATCTGAGATAATCCCACTTGTTTCCGTCGCTGTTTCCAACTCGTTTGAATTTTCTTGAATCGGGTGTCGTTTTCTCGATCCTAGAGGGCTAATCTGCCTTATTCTGCCTTGTTTCGACACATTTATACGTGTTCGCTGATGATAATCTGGAAAGTAGTGAAACTGCATTTACAGACAAGCGGGATTATCTCATCCCAGCAACAAGTAGATTAAGATTTAGACAGTAGAAGATGCTTGATATGTAACGATACGTCGATGTGAATTTATTCGTTGCGTATTTGCATGCGTGTATTTATGCATGTGCCTGTGTGTGTATTGTTTGCATGTGTGTGTGTGTGTGTGTGTGTGTGTGGCTATGCTCAGGGAAGCGCACCGCCCCGCGGATGACACTCAGAATGCATTATAACCATTAATGAAAAAGTTAATGGGGCATTTTCTTACATATCAATTTACATTTTGACTGTTTGGGCGCACAAATGATGTCTGGGCGGTTCTGGCCAGCGCCGCTCGGCTCGGGGAGAGAGAGAGGTCTAATGTGTTTTTTTGCGGACATCAAATGTGGTGAATAATGACGCGTCCACTGGATGCAAATCAGACGACACTCGAGAGGCCGTGATCAACAGCGCCTGCACGCAAACTTTCACCCACAAAACAGAGAGAGACACCGAGTTCAACACAGAGAGAGAGAGAGAGAGAGAGAGAGAGAGAGAGAGAGAGAGGGGCGGCAGTGTAAATTAATTTAGGCTCATATTCGATGTTAAAATCTCGTTTTTTCCTGTTCTAATGTGAGGGTCTGATTAGAAAACATCACATCTGTGTCATGTGAAGGTAAAAAAAAAAAAAAAGAGAGAGAATCGGGACACTTTCAGCTGCAAAAAATAATGATAAAAAAAGCAGTTTAGTCTCATATTCATAGAGATAATCCCACCGGACTCCACTGCAGAACTGCAAAATAAAGCAGATGCAAATGACACTTGATTCAAGAAAATTCTGGAAAGAAGTTGATCAGTATTGGAAATAAGTGGGATTATCTCATCCCACTGGCAGATTTTTTTTTTTTTTTTTACCTTGTTTGGAGAAAAAATGAGATTTTCAGACTGACTATCAGACTAGCGAAGCCCCACAATTTATTGGGTGATGTTTCGGGCCACTGCACTGCAAAAACTCAAAATCTTACCAAGATTATTTGTCTTATTTCAAGTCAAAATGTCTTTTTTCAAGTCAAAATATCTCATTACACTTAAAATAAGACATGATCACCTCAGAAGTAACTTGTTTTTAGACGATTTGCTCGTTTCATTGGCAAAAGTTTCCAGTGGAACAAGTGAACATTCACTTGAAACAAGTGAAAATAGTCTAAAAACAAGTTATTTCTTAGGTGATCATGTCTTATTTTAAGTGTAATGAGATATTTTGACTAGAAATAAGACAAATATTCTTGGTAAGATTTTGAGTTTTTGCAGCGTGACATATAAAATAACATTTGGTTATTATGTGTGTGTCCACCGGTTGATTATTTTTTTGGCCCACTACGATACAGGATCCACCCTTCATGTTATTTACAGTGTGATTTTTTTTCCCCCAATCGGATTAAGAAAAACAAACATTCAGAAGTGAACATGACGCCAGCAGTGCGTTATGTCGCTGCCACAGGCCACAGCATGTACAGTAATAAAACACTCATACACACACACACACACAGCCACATTCATTATCTCGCATGAGCCATGCATCCGCATATGCAAAATATGTTGTTGTGGGCGCAGAAATACTATATCACAACCCCCGAGCTGATGCTGGTCCACACACACACACACACACACACACACACACATGCAGACCCTCCCACCCTGTGTTTTATGCTATAAACAACACAACACAACGCGGCGCTCCCTCATGCATGGCACAGCATTGTATTCAAATATATTAACGCAATCATGGCGGCGTGATCATTTTTCTCTCGGGGGCCCGCGGCGACGCCGTTTTGTCACCTTTGGGTCCGTCGGGGTGGCGGGCGGGGCGGGGTGTGGTGGTGGTGAGGGGTCGGGGGGGGGGTAAAGAGTGGCGGAGGTGAGCTCGAAAGGTGCGAATGTCACTTTGGCGGCATAAACAGACGTGACGAACGCAGGTGAAGTGATTTTTGAAGCGTTTTTTTTCCGGGGTCGTGCCGCGGGAGCCGAGAGAGAGAGAAAAAGAGAAAATCGCCGGCGTCTCTTTGTGGGGCGTTGGCTTTCGCCGGCGCGCAAGTTGTCTTAATTCTCCGATGGATTTGAGGAGCCCCAGCGCCACGCCGCCTTATTTCAGATCTCCCTCAAGAGAGAGGCACGCTGTTCTCATTTTCATTACCGCGTATCGCCGCTGATTCCCCCTCAAACGGGGCCGCGGCGGCACACATCACACCTGATACTTTACATAAACAATTGCAAATGAAAAGCCACCCTGCCGTTTCCCTTTTTCCTCCCATCGCTCCCCTCCCTCTACCTCCCTCGCACTCATTCTCGGCTCACCTCTCTCTCATTATCCCATTCCTTTGCTGGCTCGCCCTCCCCTCCTCCAACCCCCGCTCGCCCCCCCCCCCCCCCCCCCCCTCCCCCTTCGCCCGTTACTGGCGAGTGGGCGAGAGCGATGGGCAATAACGCAGCACGGCGCTTTCGACTTAGCGCTACCTGCTATGCTAATATCATTAATCAATAGAGCCCAGATTGTCTTTGCCGCGATTCGGTAGGATCTAAGGGTCCCAGCGGTGCGCAGGTACCTTTTTCTTTTTCCCCTTTCCCGCCTCTCCGTCTCTCCTCCTTCGCCGGGAAAAAAAAGCTCATTTGCGAGGGCCCCCAAGATGGCCGACTTAATGACGGCCACAGAAGTTTTTCCAACAAATTTCATGGGGCATGATCCAAAGATAATAGCTTTTCAGCCCCAATGACAATCCAATTACCGTGCCAATCAAAGCCCACGGCATGCTGTCTAATTATGATCAAATCTGGCTGTCAGCTCAAATACTAAAACAGCAGCTTTAAGTCCAACAAATCACAGTTTAGAGACGGCGCCCGGTTTGTTCATCCATGATCGGGGGGGGGGGGGAAAGCGGGCTTTAACTTTTCGGTTTGGCAAAAGAACAAAGATGGTCTTGCTGACGTGATATTTAACACGCCACACCCAGGAGTGAAAAATGTTTTTAATACGCCGCATTATTCATTCATCGCAGGGCATATGAGGTAAAAAAAAAAAAAAAAAAAAGCAGATCCTTGCAAGTATAAATGGCTAAACGATACAATCTGACACCAGAGTGGAAAAAAATCGACGTGTTTAAATGAATTTACTTACTTATACACAAACACGCATACATTATGTGTCTGTCTCTGTCTCTCTCTCTCTCTCTCACACACACACACACACACACACACACACAGACGGATGCACAACATGCAAAAATAGACACATAAGACCCTGACACTCACTCACACTTGCTAACAAACAAAAAGGCAGCATCAATAACACAAATGATTAAACATTCATGGCCTTTTCAGTGGAACATCTGCTGTGTATGGGGCTCTAGCCTGAGGGACCGGGCGAATCAAGAGGATTTCTCCCCGAGAAGCTCAAGAAAGCAATAAGATGGGGAAAAGACAGCGGGAGATTTACACACACACACACACGCACACAGGCACACATGCACACATGCATACACATCGATGTACGCATGCACGCAGAAAACACAGCAACACGCGCATACACACAGGCACACATGCAGAGTAAATACAAGACAGCATGGACAGCGGCTCAAACAGCTCTTACAGTAGATTGTGGAAAACACATCATCATGCATGCACACACACACGCACACACACACACACACATGCATACACACTCCAGTAGCTACCATGCAAAACCTTTCAGTGACCTAGCCTTTCATAGAAGTGAGTAAGAATAAGTTTAATACTCCTGGTGCAAACTTTTTTTAAAAATATAAATATATATATATTTTATACATTTTCATATTACTTTAAATTCATGGTGAATAAGCATTTGGATACTTTTATACTTTCAAAATGTATTTAATTTTCCTATTTTATATGTATTTATGGTCAATTTGCTGTAGACATTTCAAATTAATGGAGCCGCTTCCTTTTTGTGTCAGGACGGAGAGGCCTGGGAAACAGCTTTGGGACCCTTTTCTTTGATTTCATTTGAAATCATCAATAATGAAATCATTTTTTTTTATTATTTTTTTTATTATTTTTTTTTAGAATGGGTTTGGGTATGAGACTGGTGGCCTACTTGATTTGTGACTGAACAGACTCAGGATGTCAAAGGCACAGTGACACAATGACCGACAGACAGAAGAGTTTGGGGTGGGGTTATATATGTATCAAAAAGTGATTTTTGAGAAAAAAAATACACATTAACAAAACACTGTAAGTCATTTTTAATATAGATAATAAATATCCTTTTATTAATAAAGCCCCAGGTGGAAACGAGAGATAACTTTGAATTTCTGAATTTCTGTTTGAAGGACTCCATTAGAAAGACAACATGTAACTTGCCCTCCTCTGACCTACATATACATACATATTCATATTCATATTCATACATATATTTTCTCTCCCTAGTGGTGGGTAAGCATGGTGACGGCAAACAGAAATGTGTATTAAATATATATTTTCACAGCCCGGCCCTCTCCTTGATAATTAGGACGGTGGTTCCCAATGTGAGATCCACGGACCCCCAGGGGGCCTTGAATGAACTCCAGTGGGTCCAGAGAAAAATGACCAGTAGACATAAATTTATAAAAATCTATCAGCCCCTGTACATTATGAAATTATCTGTAAGGATGACTGATTTGGTGAAAAAGGCTTCACTCTCCACCCTCCATCGCCTCACATACAGTATGTATGGTTATGCGTTTATTATTTGGGGTCTGATATTGAACAGTTTTTTGGGGGGTCTTTAAAAAAGTTTAGGAATCCCTGGTTCAGGAGACAGAGTCATATTTTGTATTTTTCAAGATCATTTAGACCAGCAGGCCAGATATATATGACGTCTCAATTAGTGTGAATAGATTAGACGCACTTCTCAGTTGCAGCCCTGCTTTCCCCACTTGTGTTTCTACATGGTGAGCCCATGCTGGGTGTTATTATTTGTATGCATATGAGTGCATTAAGTTGGGTGATTCAGACCATTGGGCCTCATGTTTCTATTTGTCTGCACCTGCAACTGTTGCAGTGGTCAGTTTTGTAAATATTCTAGTTATTTTAATTCATGCATCCTTTTTATGTCGCTGTTGAGAGCAAAACGAGATTCATGCTGAGTGATTTCTGCCATATAAATAAAAATTTGACCAGATTTGACTTTGCAAATTAGGCTGTAAAATAAAATACGCAAGGAAGGTGAAGGTAAGGCCGGCGGTCTCTTTGCCCTCGAGCAGGAAAACTGGCTTTGTACGCAGAAATTCGGCCGTCCGCGACGCTCCTTCCACAGTAAAACACGACTTAAGCCCGTTTTCCTAACTCTGCAAACATTTAATGGCGCTTTGTTCTTGTCAAAAACGCTCAAATTCCCCAGCGATTCTTGAAGTTTTGAACGCCACTTCAAGGTGGTCAGGTTTCACGGCGAGAGCTTTTAGGACACACACACACACACACAGAAATGAAACAAGATTACCCACTCACATATACACACAGACGCATACATACATCCCGCGTTCATGCAAAGTACTTTTCATAGCACGGAGGATTACATTTAACTAACCAAAATCCCTTAAGTAGCAGTGTTAACAGCGGGGATATGTTCTAGTCAACTTACATGATCATTAAGTGTGTGAGCGAGTGAGCGACACGTAAACTGCATACACACAGCATGTATGTGGTAACAGCGGCAGACTCCCTTCAGGCCCTGTGGGGGAAATTTGTGCGCCGTGTGGAACATTTAAGGCGTCACAGACAATATAGTTTTTCATTCTGAAGTGAGACGACATCTGCTTTAAAAAAAAAAAAAAAAAAAAAAAACGACTGTCACGATGGAAGTCAAAGTCGCAGCTGAATTTGACGGAGGATGTTTGTTTGTACCCCGACAAAATATTAACATCCAGAGAACATTAGCGTGTTTGTGATTACATAACAGAATGCATTATATTCATATCCGTGTGGCATGTAAGTAAATATGCATGTATGTATGTATGCATGCATTATGGATGGGGGATATTGATGCAATATGTCCATGCTCAAATCTGATTTTATCCATATTTTTTGCATTAAAATGTCAATTTTATCAATTTCCAAATGCATTTACTGTGACAAATGAGACTAAATATTGTCTTCAGAACACAAAGACATGGAGTTTGTGGTTCTGAGGACGTCGCAGGTGTTGTAATGCACTTCTTACATAAGTTAATTTGGTGAGTTAATTCATCCACTTACCCAAATCTTCAGCATGGGCAGCCTCGGTTCCCTCTGTCAGCACTGCTGCTGTGGCGTTGCATGTTTTCCATCCTGCAAATATGCAACACAGGTAGTTGTACTTTAGACATGCACACACACACATGCATGGACACACACACACACACACACACACACAGAGCTAACCTTTCCTGAGTTATGACCAAGAGGCTCCCAACGCCACCGAAACATTCCCATGAATTATTTCAATTCATAAAGTTACTCATGTCCAGATTTCATTAGCGGCACATTAGCTGCAGTTTTATGCTTTATGTTTATTACAGGCCTGACATGATCTATAAATAACGAGTTAAGCGGGTGTGGACGCCGGGGGACGGACATTGGGCAGTAATGCTAAAGGGATCTATCATTACAACTGACAATTGCTAATAGCCAGCCCTCTGGGTCAATCACTACAAATTACAGCAGCTCAATTACATGCCATAATTTCTGGGCGTCCGGCGTATGGGGTGTATGGCACGAGGCCCTCAGATAACCACAGCTGCGGTTTTACAAAGCACGCTGAAAATGTGGTTGGCATAACCTTACTGAGGTACGGCGTGTGTGGTTTATTACCAAATATACAAGACAGAGGAGATTAAAAACTCGGAATATAAAGAACCCTGCTTTACAGCGCATAAAGAACATTGAGTGTGTGTGTAGCCCTGCAAAAACTATTATATTATCTGTTATGAGTCATTTCATCTGGTATTGATGCTTGGGTTTCTATTTTATTTGAAAATGTGGAGTAATGGTGTTCATCATACTAAATGTTCAGCCTTATTTCAACAAATTTCCCCACTGTGGGACTAATAAAGGAATATCTTATCTTATCTTATCTTATCTTATATTGGCACTTTCTATAGGAAGAACCAGTGGACGTATCACACCACACTGACAGGTTTTTTGATCTGTTTTGAGAGAAATGAGAATAATTTTTAACCCGACTGTGAGTTAGTGCTGTGAAAGACTTGGTTAAAGTCAGGCGAAGTCATTGTGGTTGCAGCAAAAAGTAAAATGTGATCATATAAATGTGTGCAAAGGGTTCTGCAACCAGCTTAGTGATGATGATCTCCTATGGTCAGGAAAGAATTATTTAACCACCAATTTAGATTTATACCTGCCAAAGTAGCTCTTAGAGTAGAATAGGTTGATCAAACATGGGGCTGCAAAACTGTAGGTTCTGCCACCAGGTGGGTTTGCAGACAGGTGATGTCCAAATGCAGTCTAAGGACAGATCACTGACTGGAGCAGACACACAGGCATGCAGGTAAAGGCTGGGACAGCGTACAGGTGAGATACTGGGGGGCAGACAGATGATTGGATGAGGAGCGGTGCAGGGAGGCGGAGACAGGGAAGAGCAGAGGAGGTGAGACAGGAGCTGAAAGTACAGGACCTGCAGGGGGACACACAGAACCAACAGGCGCAGAAGGCAAAAGCAACACGGAGACTGTATTCGACAGAGAGAGAAAGGCAGGAGATAACTGAGGCCACGTTTGCTTGTGATTGGCTGATCTAATCACAGGTGGACAGGCACAGGTGTAAACAGCACCCGATAGCCACTTTCCCACTGTAGCACCAAAGGCAGATGTGCAAGTGCCAGCCGAGGCCAGTTGTTTTTCCATCGTCACTTCCAGTGTTTGTTCGTTCCAAGGTGGGGATATGCTGGGGTCATTTTATCAGGTGCTAATGGCCCAACGAACACCTATAGGCCAGCCCGGGCTGACCGAGGGCCGAGGCGGAGTTAAGGGAGATAGGTGGGGTTGACCTGGCATTGGGTGTGGAGACGGTGCAGCTGATGAGTACAGATGTCAGGGTGCTCACTATCTGGGCAGAGGATCATGTCTAGCACCAAATCGACGGTGCTAGTGAGAGAGCCAACGTACTCCTCCGGCGTAAACGTCGCACCTCTGCCACTCGCCAAATCAGCATCAGCATCATCAAACACACAACCTCTTCCGGCTCCGCTCTGCAGTAAGTTTGTTCATGCCAGGTATGCAGATTTTGACCACTCACATCCTACTTCCTATTCATGTGCATGGGCGGGACGTGTGATAATAGGGAGTTTAAGCAACGGCGGATTGTGCGCGCGGCTACGGCAACCGGAAATGGATCTGCGCTCTGCTGATCGAGACTTCAGCCGTCGTGCCGGCGTTGTCTGCCGTAGTATCCTGATCTACAACGGCGAAAGGATCGTTGTCACGTAGTCGCTACAACGTGTGATACGGGTCAGTCAGTTAAATAGTTTTCCTTGTATTTCTGAAATTAAATGTGTTCTTTCACGTCATGCAGGTCACGCACCGAACTATCCCTTCACACTCCGATCAGATGTGCGCTTAATTGTCAGTAATTAATTATTATTATTATTAATATTACTATTTAAATCTTTCAATTATTGTCCGAAATGCACACTTCTTTCCGTTTTGCTCTCTAACTGCACTTTATAATGACAATACATTTGAATAGCAAAAAAACTTGAAAGCACTCACTATGAGTGTAACACTTTTAATAAATAAAACTGCACAGCGTTGACGCTGAGGAAAACGCTGTCGCGGCAGTTTGCTTAATGACTACTGTGGATTTGACAGCTACGGCAAGAGCGTCGGGAGAGAGCCATTTCCGGTTGCCGTAGCCGCCGCACAATCCGCCTTTGCTTAAACTCCCTATTTACACCGTGGCAGCACTGGTGGGCGGGTCACAGCACGACAATGGAAACACGAATGATCTTTGCTCTCCCGGCTTGATGGACATCGCCCGGTGTGAGGAGAGCCCTGGCTCGCTGTGGAGGAGGCTTGGGACGCTTTTGTCCACATTGCATTTGAAGCGCGAACGCACACGTGTCCCAGGCTGCATTGCAGGACCGCCTACCCGGCTGACGTCCTCTGTTTTAAGCACCAGTCCAGCCCGTCCACAGAAATAAACATCCTGCCTGATTCTAGATGCAAACTGAACTGCAGGTCGGTGATAAAGCAGCTGTTTGGTGAATAAAAACACAGCCTGTCTACCTGACTCTTGTTTCACCAAAGCCTCCTCTGGGTTCATTTATGTATGCCCCCCCCCCCCCCCCCCCCCCCCCCCCCTCCCCCCTCGCCTGCCTGCTTGCACATTCAAACGCTCAAGTTCAGCTGCAGGTTCAAGTTCATTCATCCACGGCGGCGGAGAGCGCGACCCTCTCCGACCCGCTCATAATCATGTTTATTTCCACAGCACTTTGCAAAAACCTGCTGTGCTTCACAACAACGTGGAAGGGAATTAAAAGAAAAGAAGTGCAGTCGGGATGCTGGATGATTTATTGTATTTCTTTAAGAGCACTTCAGATTTTGTACGGCCTCATAATTTGATGGAGGAAATGGCATAATAACATGACTTGACATGATGGTCCTGCTTTGTTAAACGCCTGTTGCCTCGAAAAAAGAAAAAAATGCCTTTGGTCTCTGCAAACGGAAATGATGCACTTGTTGATTTGCATATAGCACTGCAAAAACGCAAAATCTTACCAAGATTATTTGTCTTATTTCAAGTCAAAAATGTCTTATTTCCAGTCAAAATATCTCATTACACTTAAAACAAGACATGATCACCTCAGAAGTAAATTGTTTTTAGACAATTTTTTGCTTGTTTCATTGGCAAAATTTGCCAGTGGAAAAAGTGAAACTTCACTTGAATTAAGTGAAAATTAGCTAGAAACAAGAAACAAATTTTGCCAATGAAACAAGCAAATTTTCACTTGAAACAAGAGACAATTGTCTAAAAACAAGTTACTTCTGAGGTGATCATGTCTTATTTTAAGTGTAATGAGATATTTTGACTAGGAATAAGACATTTTTGACTTGAAATAAGACAAATAATCTTGGTATGATTTTGAGTTTTTGCATATAGAGCGTGTGCATGGTTATTGCATGTGGAGACACTTTCCACGTCCGGGTGTGAACGGACGAACGGAGAGCCGCTCACTCCTGATCGGATCACCTGAGACGGATCCTGACTTCAGGTGGGAACAGGGTCCAGAACCACGTAGGCTGCAGCAAAAAGCCTTTTAGTCTTTTACTGAGTCGTGAGGTGAAATAAACTGAAATAAACGCCTGTGCACCGAGATAAAACTTGTTCCATGTTAACGATATCGTGTCACTTGCATCGGGAAATGCCTTGAAACGTGTTGATTCGCGCTGGCAAACGTGGAAATAACATCACCCCACTGACACAGATTTTTTTTCCTCTTATTATTTATGATTTATTTTAAGAGAAAAACCCATTTTGAGAGTCAATATTATCTTAAATATCCTGTTAAAATGGATATTTCCTATAATGTTCCTGCCAGAGGGGGCAGAGGAATTGACAGATAAACACCCGCATTCAGCATTCAACAGCATTTGGCTAATAGCTAATGGTAATTTTAAGCCTTGCTTATAATAAATGATATTATCATTACATTCTGATATCATAAACCAGCATAATGTCATGGATTGAGATTGTCATATAAATCACTCTTCTATATTTTGACATATGATGTGTGTAATATCCAGTAAAAGAAATAGACGGATTATGTGCCTTCTATTTTAGCTTCCTCTGTGTCTCTGCCATCCGTCAGAACAAACACCTTTAATAAAGTCACAATCATAAAGGAGAGAGGGCCAAATCTACACCCACACACATACACATCTTTTCACACACACACACACACTCACACACACACACTCACACAGGCTCACGCTTGCTATTGTCGGTGCAGCCACATATAGATTTGTAAGCTTATGTGTGAACATGAGTAATCATTTGACACACAAACACATGCAACTATCTCTCTCACACATACACACATACACTCTCACACACACACACACACATACACACCAACAGAGACCTTGCAATGATGTGATTAACTCCCTTTTGCTGAAAATGGGCTCAAGAATCAACAGCTTCAAACAGAGATTCCCTTCTCTCGCTCATCCCAAACCCGAGCGATAAATATTAGTTTTAATCGCTCGCACACACACACACACACACACACACACACACACACACACACACACACACACACACACACACACACACACAGAGACTATAGATTGCAGTTTTATTTATACAAGCGTTTCCCTCAGGCCAAAATCATCTCATTGGTTGAGTTAAACCTCAGTGGGCGGAGCCAAGGCACCACACTTTTTTTCCAAACACAAACTGATCGGCAAAGAAGGAACTCCAGTTAAAATATAAAATTAAACTGTTTCTTGAATTATCCCACTCATACCATGGCTATTTGCACAGTGAAAACAATTAAAAATTAAAATCTTCTGAAAACATTTTTTTTCTTCTTTTCCCGCACGACTTCTGTGCCTGTCAGACCGATTTGGACACTTGGTGGGCGGGGCCACTCCTCATGATTGACAGTTGTTCTCACCTATACCTGCACTAACACTTCCTACCTGACCAACCCAAAGATTTTATATTAAGAAAACAGTTTACGGAAATGCAGCCGCTGAATCTGTCCTCATCTCAGATCGATGACGGTTCGTTTGAAAGTTTTGCAGGAAGTTCCCAGAGGCAATGAGTCACGCCGGACGCCCGTAATTTGCATAAAGTGGCTTAAACTTCAACTTTATGCAGATGAGGAGACGCCAACATGACACCCTGTCTCTCAAAATGCAACACGACACTACCACAATGCATCACACCGCTGTTTATGAATGGGAAGTGTGGAAATGACTGCTGCTGTGGCACCAAAACCTCAACTTGAGCCATTGCCAACATTGTGAATTTGATTTAATACGCCACATATCTACACAAATAATAATAATAATAATAATAATAATCTTGGCTAGCTCAGCATTGTTTTTTAATTGGACATCAGTGTTAACCTCTGGAAAAATATCGCAATAGTTTTGAAGGAATCAGTATTTTACAAACAGGGTAGAGAGTGTAAGCTAATGCACGTAGTTTATTGCTTAAGTTTTGGTTTGTTGCATTAAATCTTTTTGGCCACTGCATAGAAATAGAACTGGGTAGAATTGGCAAAGGCCTTTGGTTCATGGTCATTGTAACTGCAGGTTAATGTGCTGGTTTCCCCTTAACTTCACCTGCAGCTAGCGTGGTAGACGCTGGTGTCTGCAGAAACAAGTACCACCTAATTACAGCGTGGTGACATCGGCAGCCTGGGTCATAGCGACATCTAGTGGCCAAAATCAGGTGGTTTGTACACAGTGACATCACCAATGTAGGTACAGTATCTTCGCTTCAACATTTTTTTTTAATAATGCATGTTTTGCCGTGATGGAACTGTTAAGAAAGTCATTCAATCGGTTCCCCGGCGACGGCTGCCAGTTGGCCCATTAGAAACGGAAAAATCCCTGTGCAATGTCGATTCTACTCATTCCGTTTCTGTGGGCGGGCGAATGAAGTTAAGGGTGCTTTCAGACCTGTGGCCTGTTTGCTTTGTTCCGATTCAGGGGCTAAATCGATACAGTTTCGTTTTTCGTTTGGGGCGTTTGTGTTCACAGGGCAGCCGTCTGTAGCAGTTCAAAGCTGTAAACAAATGCTATGCGCAAACCAACTGTTGTCTCATTGGTCAGAAATGACCCCGAAAGAAGAAGTTTCCTCTTCCGTTCTTACCCCGGGAAAAACAAAAACCATGGAGCATCTTCAGCGTGTGTGGCTAGTTTGTTTCTCTGTTTCTGTGGTTAATGTACCCAGTGGCGGTTCTGCCCATGTTGCCGCCCTAGGCCAAATTACTGCCTTGTGCCCTTTCATGTTACTACTCCTACCTACTTTTTATATGGACAAAATCTTGTTTGAATAAAAACCACGGCACCGGTCGGCATCAGGCGGGCCAGCCGCGGCACCGGCCGGTACCGCGCCCACCTGGTCAGGTCTGCCGGATCTGACAGGTGAGCGGCGCTGATGATTTTTTTTTTCTTTTTTTTGTGCTTGTGCCGCCCCCCACATGACATGAAAAAAATGCCCGCTAAAACCACTACTGAATGTACCGGTGTTCTGTAACGGAGGGAAACATCCCGTTCTACCGGGAATCAAGACTGCGCAGGGAAAATAATATCATACTGCATCTACTGAGAAGAAGACGGGCCGCGACAAGGAATCGCCAACGAAGATGGGCTCTGGCTCTGGTTGAACCACAGCTATGAGTGAGTTGTGTCGGTTCCTGTGTCGATTATGTTATCACTGCAGACGAACCGCTCCAGGGCTCGAATGGAAGCGAGCCAAGACCACCTCTTCTAGGCGATCTCGGCCCGCTTGTTTCGTCCCGCATCCGAGCGCGATTGCTGTGTTCACATATGTCCAAATGAACCGATCTTTAGGGGGAAACGCTCCCTGTTTCGGAACAACAGCTCCAAACGGGACAGGTCTGAAAGCACCCTAAGAGTACATGCAGACATTTTAGACTCAGGATTACCGTTTTCGCGTGCAGCATTCATTGTGTCAGCATGCAGCTTGTGTTGCTTCTTGTTTGGAGAAGGAAGGAGGGCAATAGTTCAAACACATTCATCATGTCTTCATTTACACTAAAAAGACGTTTTTTTGTTTCTTTTGGTCAGACATAAGTTAAGGGATGTTATTTACCTCCAAAACTGTCAAGGTAAATAACATCCCTTAACTTATATCTGACCAAAAAGAAACAAAAAACGTCTTTTTTAGGAAGGAGGGCAGTCGAGGCCAGGAAGACAAGGTGGAGGGTGCTTCCTACACCACCACAATAAAAGCCTCTGATCTGAATTTGGTGAGAACAAGAGGTCGATCTGCCAGCCAAAGTAAACTAGGCGCATATATGAGAAGCAAAATGACTTTGTGACCAGAAACAAATACTGTTTTTGTAATTCAGAGGCTGAATAGATACGAATCATTTTTAGCAGCACGTTCTCCCCCATTGTTCCCCGTAAGTTCTCCCCATTCGCTCCCTAGCTCCTTCCATTTTGGCTGCATTGGTTGAACCTGAGCAATGAGATTTTTTTTTTTTTTTTCATGCATATTTCTGTGTACATAACAAAATGTGCCACAGAATAGCTGCAGCGACAGAGAGAGAAAGAGAGAGAGAGGGATGGAGATGGAGATGGAGGGAGGAGGAGAGGTCACAGGCGGGTCAGAGATAAGCCAAAGGGTAAGCCAACAGGAATTAATAACTCTGATGGAGATCTGTTTGTTTAACATAATTTCAATGGAAACAGAACCCTGACCCCCCTAACGATACTCTTTATCTTGATTATTTCCAGCAAAAGCTAAATAGCGTTGCCCTGTTTACCACTTCACCGTTGCATAACGCGGAGACAGACTGTGTGTGAGTGGCTGCATGGGGGTTTGTGCATAATGTGTACCTGCACGGCGGCTGTGTGCGACACAAACACACACGCAAACACAATCACGGCCGCTCGTCTCCGATGCGGTTACACCCGAGAATTTTCTTGAAATATGACCAGAATCAGGCAGATCACAGGTATCACGAAATTGGCACTTGATTCAAGAAAAATATTGAAATGAGTTTGCAGAGGAGACAAGTGAAATTATCTCACCCCTGCTGGCAGATTCTCTCACGTCTGAGGAAATAAAATAAAATAAGGGGTTGAAAGACTCAACAGCAGACTACATAACATGCTGTGCACATGTATATACACACACATACACCCACAGGAACGCACATGTGATACACACACACTCACACACACACACACACACACCTCTAAACTACAAAGCAGCACATGAGAGACCATAAGAGCTTTATATGAGCTTGAGTCAGCCGGGATGGATGTAGAGGAGAGGGTGATGGAGCGGTACGTGCGTGAGTGTGTGTGTGCGTGTGTGTGTGTGTGAAGGGAGGACGTTGATGTGGTAACCAACGGTAACCATGCCCCTGGGACTGGGCGGTCCTCGGTGTGCAGCTCAGAACAGCTGGCTGGTAAAACCGGCCAGGATCAGGGAGACGGGCAGCAGAGAAGGAGGGCATTAAGGTCCGCTCTTAAGAAAAAGGGTTCCGCATAGAACCAGAGGTGGTTCTGCTGGTTCTTGTACCACAGCAGAACCCTTTTTAGTCCAGAACCTGCTGGAATAGTGATGGAACAGGAAGCCACCGCTGCAACAAGTCAGCCGCTGAAGCCTCTTCCCTCCTAGATATTCCACCATCAGCTGGAAGTGGGATTATTGCAAAGTGGAAGCGTTTAGGAACCACAGCGACTCGGCCACCAGGGGGCACCACCACGCGGTGGCCGAACGCTGAACCGCATACATTTTTTGGTATTTATTGTTCAACATGTGAATATTTTGTGATGGAAAATGAAATAAGAATGGACTAAATGCTCCAAACCCGCAGAGCTCAGTTGAGCTCAGTTCAGTTCTTTACTGTCCCAAAAGGGGAAATTCATTTTGCAGAGGGACACAGCTAAAAAAGTAGGAGTTTTAGTGAAACAAAAATCTGCCAGAGAGATGACAATCCAACCAGGTAATACCATGCTATAAATATGCAACAGAAAATAAATAACAACCTATTAAATAGAAGCTTATTGTAAAAAATGAATTCAGGCTCATATTCAGTGTTAAAATTGTGTTCATTCTAATTTGGGGGGTTGAATATAACTCGCATGTAGTTTGCCTGTCTTTAAGTCTGATTGCCTTTTAGTGTTTACACTCATTAGAAAACATCACATCTGTGTCATGTGAAGGAAAAAAAAAAGGGAATTGGGACTCACTCAGCTGCAAAAATATTAATAAAAAATAGATTTAGTCTCATATTCACCTTTAAAATTTTGTTTTTTCTTCCAACTTGGTAAGAAATCGGCCACTCGTCTCCAGTGCACTTTGACTTGTTTTCGGGTATAAATGTTGTGAATAAGGAAGATCAGCCACCAGGATCAAGAAAATGACATTTCAAGTCAAGAAAATTCAAGAGGAGACACTGAAAATGAGACCGAGGGACTTGTCAGGACATTTTCTTTGGCGAAACTTTTCTTTGCCATCCAAGACGGACGGCATTGAGTCCCTCACTGAAGCGTGTGGCGTGGCGTGGCGTGGCGTGGCGTGGCGTGGCGTGGCGTCTGATGTTCGTCCCTTTCGGCGTGTTATTACATTATCTGTTGTTTGCTGATTCCAACAAGGCAGGAAGGGACGTTACACTGCGACTGCGTAAATTACTCGCGAGAGAATCCGTGGAGCCGAATTGACTCAAATTTTATTGTGTCGGGTGGTTGTGGGATAATAGCTTCACTGGTGAGCTGAAGGTTTTTCTCGCTCGACGACGACAACAACAACAGCAACAACAACAGCAACAACAAGCACGTCGACTCACTCTGCTCCATTCTTCTCTGTGATTGTCTGTGCGGCTCCACCGGGGAATACAGGGCTCTTCTTTCATATACTTCTCCATATTTCACACTAACGTCCATATGCTGCCGTTTAACGAGATCTTCCCTCTCGCCTTGATCAAAAAAAAAAAAAAAAAAAAAAAAGAAAAAGAGAAGAAGACAGCAAGTTGATGTAATTAAATATGCATTAAACCGCGGTTGAATTTGTCACTGATTAAAAGAGCAAGTGAGTTTTTCTTTTGTTTTTTTTTTTTTTTGCTCTGTAAAATAATTTAAAAGTTTTGCAGCCACTTTCTTCGCCGACCCGCGTAAGTTAGTGTCTGTTTTCCCAATAATCAAATTATTCTGTCTCCCGGCCCAGCAGGGTCTCCATGCATTCACCCAAAACCTGTCTAATGAAATCAACCCAACAAAGTTTAAGCGGTAATATCAGTACTTATAATGGGTTTTAGGGATGCACACACACACACATGGACACACACACACTTTTCATTTAGCCTTTATTTAATCAGGTAGTCTCGCTGAGATCAAGATTTCCGAGCGCCGAAAACCTTCATAAAACCGCAAAGGAGAACACACAGGCGCGGCAACACACACTATGAAAAGCACAACAGAATCACAGATATATCGTACAAAAACGTGAGATATCATAACTTTAAAATCACTGAAATTAATTTTTTTTTAAAGCGCCGCATTGTTGATGTGGTCGGCGAAGACTGGTGATGGAAAAAGCAATAAGTAAAACTAAAGTTCTTGCGTTGAAAATGTAATTAAACAACATCAACCGCTTAATCAAGTTTGTTTTCTCTAGTGTCTTGTTCCAATCATGTTCAAGCACGATGGAAAAAAAAAAAAAAAAAAAAAAAAAAACTATGATTAACGGCTAAAGTTTGAAGAGTATTGCCTAATATTAGCAGGCAATAAAGTGTTCAACCTATAAATACATGATTTAATTACGACTGCATTAAAATGACAACTAGTAGACTAATATGATCAGAGGTTTAGTGGATTAAATCAAAATAAAATTTGAAAATACGTGCCGTCTGCTTCATTTGCAAGGCGTGCGCTGGCTAAAAAGGGCCAGAAAAATACACAAAACTTAGCAGAATATTATCTCCGGAGCGTTTTAATTTATTGTTTCGACGTGCTGCCCCGCCACTTTATCCCTCCCCAGATGATTTCTGCCCGTCCAAAGTTCCTGTGATTCTCAGGAGCCGGTAATGACAGTCGCCCCCTCCGCTCCCATTATCAGACCCCTATCCAATGATCTCCACTTTAACTACGAGTATTGTATTCTTTTGTCTCATCTAAGACAGTTTTTAAATTGGGAAGAGGCCATTAAGAGAGAGCGCCAATCAGCCTTTACCGCCGCTCGTCTTTATCAAACACAAGGGAGCTCAAACAAAAACCTACTCAGGTTGTAAATGGCCCAAAATGTCAATTAGGAAAAAAAAAATCATCATTAGGTTTATTACTCAAATTAACAGTTGCTCTCAACCATTTAAATCATCATTGGTGCTCACTGTTAAAAGGGAACAGTTTTTTTTTTTTCCCTTCCTTTCAGTCTTAATAGTCAGACACATCTCCCTTTGGACTCTGACGGAGTGATTTTGGAGGTATTATATTCATGAGGGGTTCCAGTAATTGGATTAAATTGGTTCCAGAATGTAGCAATTTATATTATAATATCCCATTACTTCTAATACTGTTCTTAATTAATTAGCCTGATTTTTTTGGTCCGTGTTCCTGATAAGTTAAGTTGGCTCAGGAGGAGGTCTGCCCACGGTGGCGTCTCGCAGAGCTGGATCAGTCACACACACCTGGACACGGCGCGCGCGAGGCCGCCGGCTGCTCGGCGAGCGGCGTTCGTCCTGATGGGGGAAGCGGAGGAAGAGGAGGGAGAGGGCAGATGCAGATGCAGGTTTAAGCATCTTCATCTGAAATCAGGTTTTCTCTCATTCATTTAAACTCTTAATCTCATTTCTCGTTTCAGGTGTTTTACTATTTTTTTCTCTCGTCTTCTTCGCTTTAATGTTGTGTGTGGATTGGATTGTATGAAATGTGTCACATGAATAAAGTTTGGGTTTTATCGGTTTGTTTTAACCCCTTGGACTCTCATTTTCCCATTAATTAGCCCCTTAAGTAGCTTCAAAGTTAGAGAGAACTTTTTTTTTGTGAAATATCCAAACCCGAGATGCTGTTGTTTTATGGCTGCAGCATTACATCAAAAAAAAAAAAATCTGCATGTCTTGTGCATCATTTTTTACACATTTCCTTGTAATTCAGCAGGACATGTTTGGTATCTTTGGAAACCTGGAGATTTCCACTAGAATTTTAAATAAATTTCTGTGGGTGTGAACAAAGCAGCGTGCATTTGCAAGAACAAATCCACCAACAGGACCGGCGGCGTTTAGTGGGCATCTTATAGTTGAACATGTGCATGTAAACAATGCAGCAGCGCTTACATTGACGCTTTTATACGACTGCATTGATGTGCATGCTGTTGAATTCCCATACACAGATAAAGTACCTTTGATCGATCAATCAGAGGGTGTGACCTCGCGTCGACTTGAGGCCGAGCTGAGATTCTTGGGCTTTTTCAACCCCGAATCAACATCAAATGTGTCAAAAAATGTCTCAAATACACACCTGACACATGCAGTTATCAACTGGTTTATGTCCTAGAAAACACTTACACACACACACACACACACACACACACACACACACACACATTCAAGCATGCATTGCACACGCATCTTTGCTTGGAGAGAATGAGATTATAAACTACCCACCAGTTTTTGTTCAAGTGCACACAAAAGAATACTGTACATGGGTAAAGTGTGTGTGTAGCATTGTGGGAGTCAGTGTGTGTGTGTGTGTGTGTGTGTGTGTGTGCGTGGGCGGTGTGGAGCGAAAGGCCCCAACTGAGCAAAGTTCAATATCATCACCTGTCACTCTGGCAGCCTTTGTCTGATTTAGCTTTAATATGAGAAAGTAATTCTCCTTTGAATATAACAAATTAATATCATTTTCAAACAATTTCCATATGCAAATATGATTTAATCAAGTAAATGAAACTCTCAAATGCGATGCCTGAGGGCTAAAAGTGAACGGTGTGTGGGCGGGTATGAGAGTGAGAGTGTGTGTGTGTGTGCGCGTGTGTGTGTGTGTGTGTGTGTGTGTGTGTGCATGCGCTGGCTGATGTAATGTCTGCACTCGCAAGTTTCACCCAAACTGTGAATGCTTAAGCAGCACGCTGGTAAAAAAAAGCGTATGAGCGCGAGGTAAACAAGCTTGGAAATAACTCGCTAAATAAAGCGGCTGATCGGCGCAGAGCTGTAATTCCCTGATAATAATAAAACTAATAATTCCTGACGACTTGCAGCTCATTCCTCCGCTCCAGACTTTGTAAGGAGCCGCCACCCGACACACACACGATCAAAACAAAGCCACCGACAAGATGACGAGGGGTGAAACCTGAACTCAGCCATATTATATATTGTTAAATAAATTTAATCATCAAATAATGATATTTGTGTCCTTAACTCTTATTTTATTTCGGTTCATATCACTGTGCTCTCACATGCTCCATCTCTGATCATAATATTTTAAGGCAACCAGCTCCCTGACCTGTGATGCACTTATTTTTTCTTGTTTGATTCTGGTGTTATACTAATTAGAAAATACTTAAAACGCAAAATCTAACCAGTAAGGCGCTGGTAATACTTAATAACACATTGTGGTAATCACATAGAAGTAGATTATTAACAGTAACAAACATTTTTAACAGTGAATTTTGGCCATTTTGGGGGAGCATGGCAAACAACGTGGTCCAAAAAAAAAAAAAAAAAAAAAAAAGTGAATTTACTGTTTATACATTAAAGTTATCCTTATATAGTGTGTTAGAAAACATTTTTTATAAATGCTTAATGGCGGTGGAGGAGGGAAAGTACCACCATGCCTGCACTACCATTCAAAAACCACAGTTAGACATTAAATAGATTATAAATCTGAAGTCACATCACAGAAATAAGCATGGCACTTGTTCAATGAATACATGAATACTCCTCTTTCTGTTGATTTAATCTACCTATCTATCTCTTTATCTGCTGTATGACGGAGCTGCTCTTCCACTAGGGGGCGTGCTCGCTGAGTGTCTTTACACAGATTTGTAGATCTAGGAGGGGCAGCTGATACTCAAACACACACCGAACAGTTTGTGTTTAATGACTGAGCCGACGCTGCGTTTTCATCTCTCCCCGCAGCCACAGCACACACACAGGAGACAGTTCAATATCCTCCTGCGTGCGTGTGTGTGTGTGTGTGTGTGCGTGTGTGTGTGTGTGTGTGCAGGCATGTCCAACAGCACGCTCAGGCATATGTATCGCATCATCTGTCAGACATCATGGACAATGGAACAAACGCATCACCACACACACACACACACACACACACACAGAAATATACACATCCCATCATAGATATTTGTTTTTAAGCCACATTTCTTTCTTGGTTACCCAAAGTCCACATGCGTGTTCACCTTCACGCTTTTTTTTTTTTTTTTTTGCCGTGCTTTGTCTCATCTTTTCTCATCTTCATGCACAAAAAAAAAAAAAAAAAAAAAAAAGGCCCGTGCATGGTCCTTTAGGTGCTGATGTTTACCTATTTATCAGAGGATTCATAAAGGAGTGACGGACACTGATTCATAAGACGCCGTCCCTACGGGTCACAGAGTTGAGCCGTCCAATGAGAGGCTTGTATCCTTTGATCTGATAGCGTCTCGCTGGCTAACATCTTTATTTTTAATCTGTGCCCCAGGCCTGCAGCGACGGACTCAGACACAGCCAGATTTTTCACCGGAGCTTGTCACACCTCACTATGAATTATTTGGTGCTATTCTTAGAGGCCGGCGCTATCGCTCTTTCGACCGGGGCGGAGCGGTGTGAGACGCGGGCCGCCGAGCCTCTGAGCCAATCGTCTGCTCTCGAGCGGCGCGAGGTCGGGCGCTCCCGTCTGCGGCCATTTTTTTTTTTTGTTGTGGATTGAACTCGGGGACGCAAAATGGTGCAAATACATGAAAAATAGATCCACTGATGCCAGGCAGGGGTGTCAAAGAGGTAGAGGATGGATGCAGGCACTGAAAATCTAGTTCCATGTTAATGGTGGAAATGCTGTTTTCCACCATTTTGCACATTAATGCTGCAAAAATCATGTCATAAATGTTGTTTCGCCGGTGGGATGAGATAATTCCACCTGTTTCCAGTGCAGTTTCACTGGTTTCAGGTTTTTTTTTTTCTTTTCTGGACACCAATAGGGGAGAGTGGGGTAATTTGTGCCAAGGGGCAAGTAGTGCCACCCCTGTTATCTAGAAAACCATAGAAGAAGTTGGTCATGTGACCACATATTTTTGAAGAGGCATCCATTTCACTCATCCTGCAAAGAAGGGAGACACATGGCTTGAGAGGAAAGCACATTTCAGTTCAAAACATTTTTTTGCCCTCCAAAGTAAAATTTCCATGATCAAGGTTTTTTGATTGCTGTGTTTGAACAATTATAGAAAACTTTGAAAACAGTTCACACAGGTTTTAGTACTTTAGTAAGCTACACCATGAGTCTATACAGTTAGCATGATGTTAGCTCAAAACAGCTGAGGGATGCATTTTTTTCAAAATGGTGGACTTGGGGTAATTTGTGCCAAAGGGCCTGGGGTAAGTTGTGCCAGTGGCACAACCTGTGATTATATACTATATATTACTTTATTGTATTTTATTGTTATTGTACATTGTCTTCTTACCTTTGATCACTAAAACTATTCAGATTCAGATAAAGATGATTTGCAGGTGCTCATTTTGGAATTTTTATTTTGTTCTGGGTATGTGTTCATGTGGCGCTCGGCCTTGTTATAGAAAAGTGGCCTGTGATCTTGTTAAAATAATAAATAAATGTTAAATAAATAATTTTGTATTGAATTTGTTTTGCTTTTATATAGCATTATCATTTGTGAGATTAAAATGATCTGTTTTACTTCAATTATCAATGGTGTATTCTCTCTAATGGCACAATTTACCCCGCACTGGGGGCAAGTTGTGCCACAAAACCACTTTTTTTTTTCGAAAGCTATATTTGTCAAATAGTTTATATAAGATCCAAAGTGATTGTTCCCAGGGACGCACAACATCCTAAACTATATGTGCATATTTTAGTTGGAGGCGTTACTGTAATCCCCTCGCTTTAAAGGCACTTTAAGTAAAAACTGGCACTATTTACCCCACGCTCCCCTATATATATGTTAAAAGACGCCAGATTAAGACAAATCAGCCGGCGAAGATCAAGAAAATGACACTCGGTTTAATCAAATTACAGAAACAAGTTGATTAGCATTTGGGAACGAGTGTGAAAAACCAAATTTGAACGCTGAACAGGAGATTATGTTTAGATATACCAGACTGTATTTTTCCGGCAACATCTTCAATAAATGCAAAAAGTGAAACATCTTTTGCAGTACACCACTGCTGCCGAAAAAGAAAGAAAGGAAAAAATAAAAAGCCTGTTGAACCGTCGTTTTTAAATCCACCATATTGAAACACCTGGCTGATCGACAGGGGCTGCTTAGTTTACAGACACAGCAATATTTTAGCTTATTGCAAAGCCTCCATTATCCATCGTGGATCTTTATCTTTGGGCTTCGTCTCCTCCTTTGTCTGGCCGCTCCTTGTCTTCCTCCCTGCTCCATTGTATCACGTCCTCACATCTCGCCACAAACTCTCACTCACTCTTGTCTCTTTTCAATCTGCACTGAATGGAAACACTAAGATGATTTTTATCGCCACACCTCTTCAAGCCTTCTTTGATTTGAGAACAAGTGCCGCAGTTTCGCTCAGCGGAGGCCCTCCAAGGGGAGACTGGATTACTGGACACTCGCTGTGCTTTTTCCTCAACAACCGGTGCCGGCGCCGCTATACTTGTCAGAGTGCTGGGCTCAATGTATACCGAATGTGCATGAGCTTTATTTGTACGCTGCTTTCCATTCAAAGTCGGGAGTCCCGGCTGGTCGTGTTGTGATGACAAACCTCCAGGAACAAGAGCGGAAACATGGACGCCGGTGAGATTTCCATGGCCGTGTGGAAAAAAAACGTCTCCTTTGTGGTCATGTTAGCAACTCTAAGTGGAGCTTTGCATTTCAAAACCTGTACGCTCAGCTTTTATGTACGAACTACACAATGCAGAAAATCAGATTCAAGCGTATGTTGAGGATCATCACGTTGGTGTTGACGTCAGGTAACCGCATTTTGGGAACTCCAACCTGAAGTGCCGTTCCGCTGTATTTTTTTCTGCAGAGTAAAACGGGAATTTCCGACTGTCTGACTTGTTAGGAAGGCGGCAATCGTGCGGCATCAAACTCGGCACATATTTGCCGAGCGCAAATATGTGCTCACCGCTCGAAAACGTAAAAGAAACACAATTCCCCACCGTGAAGAGATGGTGCGGAGGCATGAAAAGAAAGCGGGAGTAGTCTGACATTGAAATAACAAGGCGAACGGGCCTGATTTCCAACAAGAAGACTTTCTGCTAAAGGTTTTTTATTATTTAACCACAAACAAAGCCTTTCTTTAACCTCAGGCAATTTGTTGTAGCTGCTGAACCTTGACCATAACCTTAACCAAAGCTGTTTCACTGGCGTAAACTTTTTGTCACATAATTCAAGCCCGCGCTGTTGTCTGCCCTGATAACACAAGGACAAATCCCTCCACTTTTATTGTGCTGGAAAGGGTTTCTGACTGAATTGTGAAGCTGATTATGAGGCCTTGGAGGCCGACGAGGCGGCAGAATATTTAAAAATAGTTTTAATACTGGTGGTTTGGAGCACTTCATGCATTCTTAAAGGGATCTTTACAGTACCACAAAGGGTCTTTGTAGAGCTGTGCTATAGAGAACCTTTATAAAGCGGTTCTTTACGGCTCCGCAAAGAGTTCCGCGAGAAAGAAACAAGGCGAGAGAGACATTTTCTCATCTGCGAGTGCGGCTTCAGCAGTTTGCTTTGACACACTTATTCCAAGAGGTCAAGCTGCACGTCTGACTACTGTAACACACATCACGCCGCACCGCCAGAAACACACAGAAACCGCAAGTGATCAGTGGGATTAAACACAAACTAAAGCAGAATACGGCGTGTTTGTCGGCAGGGTTGCCAAGTCCGCGTTTTTTTCCGCCAAATTGGGCTACTTTTTAAGTGTTGCCGCGGGTAACACATTTTGTCCGCGGGTTGGGCTTGGGCATACAGATGATGAATAATGCCTATGAAAAAAGATTCATATTTTGAATGACTAATGAAATCTGCTGCCATGAGTTTGAGCCCACCAGAGAGATGCTGGCCTCGTTCAATACAGTTCTGTATGACAGGGACCAGGGCGAGGGATCTCAACATGTCGAAAAAGAAACTGGACAGCGCTGTAAATAGTTCAAGTTCATGGAGTTTTTTCCCGTTCTTTTTTATGTTGGAGACAGCCAGCAGTTTAACAGGTGAGCTGAAATGATTTTCCAATCCAATCCAATCCACTTTATTTATATAGCACAATTTAACAAACACAAGGTTTTCCAAAGTGCTGCACAGCAAGATAAAACGCCACAAAATAACACAACAAAAGCAGAATAAAAAGGTAAAAAAACACAGTAAGATAACACGATAAAATAAGATCAATTAAAATAAAATCAGATAAAGTAAATAATAATAATAATTATAATAATAATAATAATAATAAAAAAAAATAAAACAAAATAGGATAGAATAAATAAAGTATATAAAAATATTAAAATAAAATAAAATAATAAAAAAAAATAAAATAAAGTAATAATACAATTATAATTTTTCAATTGCCTTTCAATTGCCTTTGCCTGGGAAATTTCCTTTAATGTTTATGATGTTATTTTCTAGATATTATAGTGCATTTTGCAATTATAGCAATGCTGTTGGACTTTAAAAGCAACATATATGGATTTTTATGGGCATATTTTGAGTTCTGGTATTGGGCCGGTATTGATTTTTGGGCCGTTTTTATACCCGGTTGGGCTGGTTTTGAGTTGCTGTTTGGCTGCTTTTGTCTCACAGATCTGGCAACCCTGTTTGTCGGCCACTTCCCGGGCGAGCGGCGCGGCGCGGCGCGGCGAGGCGAGCACACAACACCTCGGCTTCACATCAACGCTCGCGCCGCTTGGCGTTGCCTAGGCGAAGCTTATCTATCGTCACGGCAATGAGCAGCGGGGACGTAATTCGACATTACACGGGGTCGGACACTGGCGGCTTACTGGTGTGACACATCCGTGACATGCTTCGAATTAACATGCGATGGTGTCAATTAAATAGCATGAAATGCACTTGGGGAAGCTCAAATGTTTTTTTTTTCCCGGCGCCCGACGAGAGCCTCAGACGACGTGTACAGAGGCGGCGCGGCGAGCTCCCATCACACTGTTTACATGGAGCGCGTGCGAGAAGTGACAATTAGCATGATGTGCGTATCCTCGGGTGATAATGAAGTCGGACAGGAGTTCACTCTCTGCCCGCTCGGAAACTGAAAACGCAACTCAAGTGAGGTTGTATCAATATCAGGCGAAGAGAAGAGAAAAAAAAAAAAGCGGCGTTTTTTTTTTTTTTTTTTTTTTTTTTTCTACCCGCCGTAGCTGAAAAAACTCCGGCGTGACACGAGGAGACGGCGGCACCTTTGGTTTGATTACAACCACCTACTGTTTTCCTACCAAGATGGCTGCGCGGCGTTGGAACAGAAAACACTTTGAAGCAAACAGACGCGAGCGCGCGCACGCGGTCAGCCTGTCACAAACATTTCACCGGCGTTCAGCGAGCGGATTCGCTCTTTCATCAAACTAAACAGCGGTGGTGTTTGCGCTTGTTTCCCCCTCTCTTTCTTTCTTTCTCTCTCTCTCTCTGTCTCTCTCTTTCTTTCTTTCTTTTTTTTTTTTTCTTCCTCCTCAGATCCCATTGTTGTCGTCTCGCTGCGTATCGACGCACCGCCGGGACTCGCGCGAGTGTGGAATTGCGTCTCGGCTTGACGCGCCGTCGCATCGGCGGGGGAAAAACGCTCGGCTCAAAACAATGAAGGTAGTTCAAGGGACGGATAATGACGGGAACGACGAGGAGACAATGTGTTTGCGTATGCATGAGGAAGAGATAGAGAGAGTGTGTGAGACAGAGAGAGAGAGAGAGGTGGAGTGTGTGTGTGTGTGTGTGTGTGTGTGTTCGCCCCCCTGCGCCACAGTCTCACACCGTCTCAACTTCTGCTGCTCATCGTCAGTGGTGTAATAACAATATCACTCATCTCATATCCTCGGCTTACTTTGCTTCCCTCACCGCCGCCGCCGCCGCCGCCGCCGCCCCCTCACTCCACATTTATCATATTCATTTGATATTCAGAAATAAATGTAGCAGAAAGAGAATAATGCACCTCCTGTACGCCGGCGTTCATTACAGATACATTTACATGGGGGTTCGCCTTCACGGTTTCAAATAGAGCGCTGTTCACTGGTGTTCCTCGCATTTGTTGAGGAATGGCGGTGTGTGTGTGTGTGTGTGTGTGTGTGTGTGTGTGTGTTGGGAGGAGGAGGGACGGGGGGGAACGGTTCTCTTCACATTAGTGCTATCAGCGAGCGATGATAAATGGGTCGATCTATCCATCTCCGCTGTCACATTCATAAAAGAAATTTGGCCTTCGTCAAGGGAATCAAGCACGGAGCTGCCCGCGCCGTAATATCCGCAACACGTATCCATCAACCCCAACTTGAGACACGCCGGCGCGCCCGCACCGAATGTACCTGGGTGAATAATATTTCACCCGTGATAATGCAGCAAATACCCGCTGAAAAATCTGCATTTCTCCGTCTCTCTCGGCTGCAGAGAAACGGCGGAGGAGGCGGGCTACTGATCATATTCAATCTGGAGGCGATCATGTAAATAGCCCTCCATCTTGGGAAGGCGATATGCAAAGCAGCCCGTCTCCCCTGTGTCAGGATCAGATTAATGGAAACCTAAAAGTGGGAATTACGGCCCTTATCCGGCACGGCGTTCCGGGGAGGGGCCGGGATACGGGCCCTGGGGGAATCTGCCTGGTTCAAAGCCCATTCCTCTGGTTAAGGAACTCGCTAAGATCCACGCACCGAGGTGAAGGGTAATTTCCTTTGATATTCAGCAATGTATTACTGTATGCAGTGTGCAGGCTGCATGGCCCACTGGCTCTGCATGTGTGTCTGTGTGTGTGTGTGTGTGTGTGCATGTACAGTACATCTGCGCAAACATGCTAATGTATGCACACACCAACAGGCAAACAAGGAGGTCATAACAATAAATAACACTGTATAGATCAGATGTAGTGAGATATGATTATGATCCTATATCTTTGCTGGCTGGAAAATAATCAACCTCCTCTATGGATGCACTGTAAAAATAAATAAAAATAAATAAAAATCCATCTGATCCAGTCATGTAGTTTTCAGGATTCGTTGAAAATGTGCTTTTTGGAATAAATAGGGAAAAAAAAAAAAAAACGAGATAATCCCACTTGTTTCTTGATACACTGGTGGGTTAATCTGCCTTGTTTCGTCATATTTCTAATTCCTGAAACTGCATTTCAAGTTAAGTGGGATTATCTCGCCCCCACTGGCAGATTTTCATTTGTCTGAAGGAAGATTTGAACACTGCATATGTGAAGATGCTGATTTTTTTTTTTTTTTTTTTTTTTTGTGCAGTGCAGATTGGAGCCTCGGTTCCTTCCAAATCCGCTGGGATTGGATGCTAGTTAGCCTGTTAGCCTTGGCCCACTTAAAAGTGCAACTTAAGAAAAAGAAGACCCAAAAAAAAAAAAAAAAAAAAAAAAACACAGTAACACCAAGAGCATTAATTAGTGCCATACATAAAACCACAAGTGCATTGTAACACTGCGACATAAACAAAACAAAACAACCCTACACATGTAACCCGCGCCGCTCTGAACGCCCTCCCACGAATCCTGCAGGATCACCGGGGAAGCGAGAGCACACACACACACACACACACACACACACATATATAAGAAACAGAAAGTCACAGCCTATATGTGTCGTAAAAAAAAGTGCCATCATTCAGAATTCAACAAAATAATGTGCGACCGGTCTCGGCGTCCCCAATATCAAAGGCTAGCGTTTCATCTGGCTTGATCCTCGGGGTTGGCAGCTTTGTGCGCTCTGTGTGAATATGACAACAAACCCAAATCTATTACTTTTGGAGCGCGGCGTGTCTGTCTTATCGAGCCTACCCACGGTGCTCCGCAATATACACCGCCACTCCACTTGAAGGTCTGCTATTACTCTGCGAAGGAGAGGTAATATGGAATCAAACCCCCCGCGCACATGCATCATACTGTACTCACACACACGAACACACACACACACACACACAAGTATGTATGCGCAAACATAGCCAAACACGCTGCATACTCCAGTAAACTCCGGCGTCTTATCTATAATAACAAAAGAACAGGCAACAGTTGGATTTCATTAGAGTGCTGCGTGGCTGAAGTATTAGAAGAGGCTATCCAAATAAGTCCTTGTCCTCTCTTGTACACGTCTTTTTTTCCTCTCTTTCCTCCGCTCTTTCTCTCTCTCTCTCTCTCTCTCTCTCGCTCACCAACCCACACGCTGCAAGAAGTATCCATCACAGCAGGTCATTTAGTCTCATATTAAGTTGTTAAAACATGTTTTTTCGTAAAAAATGCGCCGGTGGAGTGAGATAATCCCGCTTGTTTCCGATGCAGTTTTTTTTAAAATCCCAACACCAATCAATGTGCTCCTTCAATTTGAATTTTTACACTACCATTAGATATGAAAGTGATGAACTTCAGTCCAACAACATTTGAATGCCATAACACCATCTCCAATAATGATTTCTGTAAAATAATCCCTATTTTAAATCACATACTATAGTTTTTAAACTAAAAATCTGCAAGTGAGATGAGATAATCCCACTTGGTTGAGCTCTTTCAGGATTTTTTTTTTTTTTCTATATGTTGAAACAAGGCCGAATAAAGCAGATTAGCCCTTTAGGATCAAGAAAATGACACTTCGTTCAAGAAAATTCTGGAAACAAGAAAGTGGGATTATCTCGTCTCACTGGCTGATTTTTTTTTTTTTTTTTTTTTTTACCTTGTTTGAAGAAAAACAAGATTTTAACACTGAAGATGAGACTCAATGATTTATTTAGGTAGTGCACTGATTCTCTCTCTCTCTCTCTCTCTCTCTCTCTCTCTCTCCACCTTCTCCTCCTCGCTCACTTCCTCTCTTTCTTCCTCCTCCCTTCCCTCCCTCGCTCCTTCCTCTCTCAACCTCTTTACTATTCATTGAGATCCAATCGAGTGTTTGGCACTCCTCCAGCACTTCCAACCCTCCTCCCTTCCCTCCCTCCTCGCTTAAATTTGAATAATACATGACCTGGCCTCGCAGTGACATCACACACACACACACACACACACACATAAACACACACACACACACACACTGACCAGGGAACCAGAGGATGAATCTTCTCCTATATACACTCTGGACGCTCAGCTGCTCACAATCTATACTGTCAACAATTTATCAGCCAGAGGCCGAGTGGCGCTGCCCGCTGCCCAGGACTGTCATGCATCTGTGTGTGTGTGTGTGTGTGTGTGTGTGTGTGTGTGTCTGTGTTTCCATGCATATATTATGTTATTGTGCGTTTACCAGCATGAGCACCCTTGTGTGGGTATTTTTAGCTTGAATGCTTGAACCGCGTGTTTGTGCACCTGTGTGTATATCCGCCTGTGTGTGTGTGTGCATGTGTGTGTGCATGTGTGTGTGTGTGTGTGTGTGACCGTGCATAGGTGCGAGCGAGTGTGATCTCGTCAGAGCATCTGGCTCCTCTCTGCTCCCCGACATTAGTGCAGACAAGAGAATCAGTGGACTATTGAATGCAATTACAGTGTGCGGGCCAGACAATAAAGATTGATAGTGCTTTCGCCTTTTATCACACAGCAAACACAGCAGAGGTTAAAGCCTGCGAGCCTTGAGCTGCCGGCTTTCTAATAATGATTGAAAATATGCCACCGGAGTGGGTAGGTATACATATGGAAAAAAAAGGGAATGCATAAAACAAAAGGGGAGGGTATACCGGCGATCCATTTCTTTTCTCTTTTTCTTTTTTTTTTAACCTCACTCAGTGTGTGCTGAGATCACACCATGAAGGAAAACAAGGAGATTTTTTGGTTCCTAACCCGTATTGGAGCTGATGATGAGTGTTTACATTGAACACTTTTCTCCCATTTTTTTTTTTTTTTCCCCTGTCTGAGGAAGCCCGGCAGCCTCCATGCATGTTTAAACGCCGCGCAGGCCGCCGCCGCTCCTGTCCACAAGCCTGCAGGCTGCTGCAGAGGCCCGCCGGCCGCGGCGTTTACTGACCGCCGTGCCGCCAGTGTGGGCTTATCCTCACACAGTCCTTTACATGCCATGTAAGTTTAATGGGCACTAAAACCTGGAATAAGTAAAGAAAGGTTTTACATTTTCACAGTAGCTTTTTGCTGAAAACTCAAGAATCCTCTGATATGTGCACCCTGAGTGCCAGAAGCAGAAAAAAAAAAAAACAATAAAAAGCAAAAGATGGCAAGTTTTGTGTCCGAAAACACACAATTTAGTTACAGCACACCAAAAGGTCAGCATGACAGCAGGTTTATCAGATTAACAGAACAGTAAGAACCGCTAGAAACAGTAATCCAACAGTTTAATCCATTCTATGCTCATATATGTCTCATCTCATCTATATCTCTATCTCTATTGTTATCTATATTTGGATATGTCATGCTTATGATATAAAACCTAGGCTACTGTAGCTAAACATAACAATAAACAAAAAAATGACACCAAGTTTCATAAGATAAGCTAGTTATGTTAGGCTACGTTAGCTCCCCAGTTAAAAAACAAACAAACAAGCAAACAAAAACAAAAACAAAAAACAAAACAGTTGCCTCAAATTGCATTTATTTTCCGGTGTGACATTAACAGTACTGAGTAAGCTGAAGCATTTCTGCATCGCTATGTGCTGTACTCAATGCATTTTGCCTTTAAATGCACCAGTCAACACTCATTTGAATGCAAGATGTGTAAAACATTTTAAAATCCAAAATACAGATTGTTTATTTCAAATATTCACATGGTTTTATTCATTTTTTTTATTCGACTTCCGGCGTGCTCACATGTCAGGAGCTCGGCTTTTTCATCATCACAGAACAAAACGTGATTGGAAGAGGAATAAAGGAAAAAGTTTACGTCTCCATCTTTATTTGTTCCATCTGTATAAAGTTCATAAAAGACGAGTTTAAGATGCACAGCTCATCGGTGACAGGAGACGACGGCCAAAGACGGTCGAGGATCTGAAGAGGAAGAACAGGAACGATGACGAGGAGGAGGAGGAGGAGAGGAAGGAGAGGAAGGACAGAGGAGGATGAAAACAAAGATTTGTTTTTCTTCTTGCGGACGGGAGTGGCGCAGGAGCGGATGAGTGACAGGGCGATTGTTGCATTATGTGGCTGACTGGTCACAGCCCTCTAACATATGAACATGCATGTGTCGGGGCTTTCTTCAGATTATTCCTGTCCTATTAGCGACATCCTCCTCCACCCCCCCTCCTCCTCCTTCCTCCCTGAGCTCCACATCAGTCGGAATAATTTCACTGCGGCTCGGTGGCAAATCATTAGCTCTTTTTTTTTTTCCAACCCTGAGTTTCTAAGCAAATGATAGGAATATCATCCAAAATCACATTGTGGCTTAAAAATCATAATGTGGTCTCCGTCTCTGCACTGCACTTCCCAGAGATCACCTGGGTGGGATTATGACATCTCTCTCTCTCCTTGGATTATCTGTTGCTGGAGATTGAGTTTGTCTTTTCGTTGACTGTGCAGGCGGCTTCGTCTTCTTCGGGAACGTATCCAACACGTCGCTTTCAAATTTTAAATGAAAATGTGTGGATTTTTACTTTAAAAAAAGGTTTCAAGTGAGATTGACTCTTCTTTTGGAGGTTCCCCAGTAGCTCACCTGGTAAAAAATGTATATTATCTGATTAAGGCAGGGTCCTGGGTTCGAATCCCACCTCAGGCCTTTTGCTTTCCTGTCTCTCTCTCTCATTTTGCAATTGGCGATACAAAGTGGACATGCAATCCTCAGTTCAATTTGAAAAATTAAAACAAAAGATCATGCATCTTTATTATAATGGCAATGAAATGTGACTGTCAATTTAATATGCAAGCGAAACAGCGCCCCCAGTCTGTTGTGCCTTTCAAGAGGTAAATTTCCTCTTGTAAATTTCCTCTTCTTCTAAGTAAGAATCTGTCATTAACTGGCCTGTCCGGTTAACGAAAAGTTAACTAAAATAAGAATCAAATAAAACCAAGCCACCAGGAAAAAACGAGAAAAGGACGACTGGCACATCGACTCGTGCTGGAAATAGACTTCGCCGACTAAAAAGTCAACTAATCCAAAGTACGAGGCCTCTGTCCCTGTTGACCAGTGATTAGAGGTTGGTCTATAATCCAAGGATAATTTGTTTGTGTGTTTACTCCCAGCCACAACCCCAAGCACAAACAAGCGCCGGCAGATGCCTAATCTGCCCGGCCAGCTCGAGGTAGAGCGGATGCTTCTCACCAGCGAGCGGTCAGCGCCGTGTTTACCCCGTTTCCCCGGGTATTTGCATATGAAACAGTGTCCTCAGATAATTCTCCAGGAAATATTAGCAGATTAGAAGCGGATAGGATTAATGTAGGGTGTTACGGCATGTTTTGATACACCGGGATTCACACACTCACACACATGTACACATACACATGCACGCCGCACCGCCTGCACACATTGATGTAAATCATCAGCAGAAACACACAGACACACACACACTGTCATCCTCCTCACCCCCCTGTCCCTCACAGAGATACAGGAAGCGGTCGGACGAAGGGTTCACAGATCGGCCGATAGCAGTCAAATCCAGACACCTATTTAAAAAGGCTGATATTTTAGTAGTAAACATGTAGGATTCCTTCATTATTTGACAACCGCCTAGTTGGGCGCTTTCCGTGGAGATGCTTATCTGAAATGTCAAAAAGAATTACGCCGATAGCGGTCGGTGTGAATAGGGCCTACGCCGTCCCTGATAAGGACGCGCCGCGGACTCCGGCGCTCTCCTCGCCTCGACACTGGATTTCCAGCACATCTAAAAAGGCGGCCTAATTCCTCACACTAATATGAATATGCCATTTCCCTCCCCCACCACCACCCCCCACCTCCACCCCTCCCCCGAAGAATTATAGTCCCCGTGAACCGAACGTCGCTCTCCTTACCTCCGCCACGACAAAAATGCCACGGTAATGTCAGGGGAGATGTAACGATTTAGATTCCGACGATTGTCCCGTGTCAGCCGCACATCCGCCGCCCGGACTAGTTGATTAGAGTTGGGACATCAAAAGAAGCTCGGGGTGGAGATAAGAAGGGGGGGGGGGGGCTGCCGGGATATTAACGTGTTCCCCCGTTAGGAATTAAGGCGCGGGAGGAGTTTCAGCCAAAGTTCTGTCTGTCTTGCCTCGCGCTATCTTGAAAGAGTTGGCAGTGACTTAGGCTCTTTTGCATAGAGCTCGAGATAATCCCAGCCTGTTTAGATCAATCAATGGAAAGATAGGGAGTACTGTAAATAAAGTGAGGAGGGCAAGCAAAAGTTGGAGTCATCTGAGAGTGTGTGTAAGTGTGTGTGAGTGTGTGTGTGTTGGTGTGCTTCAATCCTTAAGAAGAACAAACTGGCCGGCTGGGAAGACGAGGAAAATCTGAGGTCAACAAGCAGCTGGTTTAGAGTAAGGATAGGTTTACAGCGGGGTAAAGGTTTTCTTTTGAGTGTGTGTGTGTGTGTGTGTGTGTGTGTGGAGACAGGGCCTGCAGTGAGTTGTGTTGTTATAATTCCTGCTGGTCGTACGCTGCCACACAAAGGCAAACGTCATTATTTACGTCAAAGGTCATACGATGGCTTTATCACAAATCAATCAAAACCTGTCGAAATTACAGCATAAATCCTTCATGTGAGGTTCAGGGATTAGGGAAAGAAGAAAGTCACACGTTGCACTTTGCACTTTTACCTGTTCATGATTTTTGTGTCTGTTTTCATGTTAAAATCCATTTCCCAGTGGGCTCATCTGCCGGATTCTGCCTCATTTCAACATATTTTGTACTTGTTCCCAGTAAAACTCCTGAAACAAGTGGGATTATCTCAGATTTTTTACCTTGTTTGAGAAAAGCAACACATTCAGATTACAGAGGACTCGTTAACTAGGAGATTTTTTGCAGTGTGTCCAGTTTCCACCATGCCTTAATGGACAACATAACACAGGTATCTTTTCCTGCACATACTCTAAAGGTGGAAACTTTTGTGCTCTTGTGCATGTGTGTGTGTGTGTGTGTGTGTGTGTGTGTGTGTGTGTCTAGAGCACCCACCCTTACATTTTCCTATTCCCTCCTCGCCCTCGGTATCTCAATTTAACACACCGCCCTTAGAGGTCAAAAAGACACCCTGGCGCCAGCTGTCCATCCTAAAGAGGATGGAGGGGTGTGTGTGTGTGTGTGTGTGTGTGTGTGTGTAGGAGGGGTGTTAGAGAGAAATTTCCCTCCCTCTGTTCTGAGGGTCATTAATTATACATCGGCCTTATTTTGCATAGCTCCCCTCCTCTGCCCCCTTCACACCACTGTCAGGCGTTAGCAGGTTCAAAAGCGAGGGCTGCATCCGCTCCATGATAACATCTCCAATAACAATTAAGGTGGAAACATGTAATTTGCAGCGGAGAAGAAAAAAAAGAAAAGAAAAGAAAAACTGTCAATAGGCTCCGTTGCCCTTGCATACTAAACACTGCGCCTGGACGGCTTCTCTGCAAGGGTAATCTGGACTGGATTACTGATTCCTCGCTGAAAACTGTAATTTTTGCCCTAATCCATTGGTGCACTCGAACTCAGTGAATGTTGAATTTACTGGCTGCAATCTGAATACACAACTAAAAAAAAAAAAAAAAAAAGTCAGCGTTTTCAAATCATTTAGTCTCATTTTCAGCCTCAAAGCAGCAATCAGCCCAGGATGATTTAGATAAGGAGCATAAGACTCAGCTGACAAACCGTGGAATGAGAATATAATAAAATAATTTGCGTTAGGTTTGCCTCATCACTAGGTGACAAACTGAATCTAAATGGTTTGTGATCACTGTTACTTATTTTTTTTACTAAAAACACAGCATAATAAGTACACAAAACCCTCTGCTGGCATTAAGAAAATGATGATTTATTGAGAAAATTATCGAAAAGGTGATGTACATTGGAAACCAGTGAGACGATCTCGCCGGGTTCGGAGAAGGAAGTGATGACTCAGAATCGAAAAATGTTCTCACCTGACCTCTCAAGACCTCCACCAATAACACCAAGGTAAATACAACCTTAATATCTCAATAAAAAATGCAATTTATAAAGTAGGTGTGTTGGTTATGTAGTTAAATGAAGCAGCAAATAACCTTTATTAGCCTTATGAGTATGCTAGTTAGCTATGATTCTGTCATTATCAGTCTAACAGTAATGTCAGCTGAATTTTTGTTTAACGTTACATGATCTCACTTTCTAAATTACATTTATAGTGAAAAATTAAGGTTGTACTGTTGAGCTTGGCTGGTGTAAAGCAGAGTTTATGTGCCATCTAACCCTTTAACCTGTGTAGACTGTAATACAGTGGCATAAAACATATAATACACTTATTTATTAACAATCAACGTGACAAATAACAGGCCAGGAGCCTAAACATGAGACTAAATGTCATCAGTCAGCCTATATTATATAGCAGCATGGATGTGATACAACTTGATATAATATATTAAAGATACACTCACTAGGCTACTTTAATTATTAACAATAAGAACAATAAAACAATACCAGGCCCAGTGTGAAACATTATTTATTGATAAGGAGGCATGATAAACACATGTGATTTTACACCGTGGGTCCTAAGACTGCAGAGTCCAGACACTTTTCACCTCAAATCGCCTGTTAAGACAGATTTTTCATTATTTTTTCATAAATATTTGTCCGGGTTCAGACAAATATTTAGAGATTATGTTCGGGGTTTGGGTCGGGTTTGGTCTTGTTCATGATATTTTGGTGAAAAATGATGGACCCGCTGTCTGTTTTGGGCAAAGTATTGTGTAGCGCTGGAGTTTACATGATGACAGTGAAGGCAACACGCACGCTGTTTCAGGCGGGAAATGTAAATCTAGAGATGGAGGACGAGTGAAATCTGGGGCTCGGGTCGGGTTCGGACAAAAACATGCTGCCCGATCCGAACTCTGTTCCCCCAGTGCGATTAATCTAAGGAGTAACCATATTTTCTCTGTAATCCATAAAGATTATGCAGACATAAAATAGTATGAAGTGCAGTACTACGCTTTAAATAAGGAGAAAAGGAGAAAAGTTATCTCTGTGTGTGTGTGTGTGTGAGTGTGTGTGTGTGAGTGTGTGTGTGTGTGTGTGTGTGTGTGCAGGTCATTGTCGCCGCCCTCGACTTGGCTTTCACAGGAAACCCTCATCACATGAATGGTCTTGTGTTTGTGTGTGCAGGTGTGAAGGGCGCGAGCGCGGCCTAATAAACCTGTAATAAAGATCATTGAGTTGCCGTTGCAGTGAAAGCGGCGCCGCAGAGGCCACAGCCGACGCTGCCGGGCTTCACCAAACTCAGAGCGTCACAGGAGTCACTCGATTACATGACTGCACCAGCTTCTGTTTGTTTGTTTGTTTGTTTGTTTTTCCACTCGGCAGCGCAGCACTCCTTTGTTTAATAAAGCTATTACTTGCTGCATAATGTGACATTAATCAAGTGTATTCATTTATTTATTAATTTATTGCCATCTCTGATAGGGCTTGATGAAAAAAAAAAAAAAAAGTAATTTTCAGATTAAATGCAATCTTCATCTTTACCAACATCCCGTTTAGGACAGGTACATCTTTGAATATTTTCTTTTTTTTTTCTGTGGATGTGTGAATATTTTTATTTTTTATTTTTGTCAAATATGATTTGTGGTGCACCTCCCATGCAGGTGTCGTCTGCGGAGCTACGAGCCTACAGTGTTTTGAATAAAACAAACAATGTGCCATTTGTGTCGTTGAAGCCGATGCCATCAAGACTCAAGGAAAATATCTGGATGCACTTTAAATTAAAAAAAAAACACGACGGTAAACAACAACTGGACAAAAACAAAGTGAAGTGTAAGCTGCAAAATTGGCGTTGTAACTGGAATATTCCTGAAATCATATGGAATCGAATCGCTCAGAATCAGTGCTGAGTTAGTTTTGAGTTTTGGGCACGATACAGAAAGAAAATGTGTTGCCCATTCATTACCCTTCACCCCTTCATAACCCTGATCTGAACCCAGTGGGCGATCATAATAACCCTAAACCAGGAATGTGTACTGTGAACTGGACATTTTTTTGTTTCATTATTACTGAAATACGTCATATTTTACAAATAAAAACACGTGAAGCCATCCCAGCTGAGGCTGTTTGAATCCGCTGCCTGCCTGTACTGTAACTTCCCTTCATGTATTTTGAAGTGTGTGCCACATGAAGCCCACAAGTACAGGATCCAATCAACTGCTAATCTGGTCTTTTTTTTTTTTTTTTTTTTTTTTTTTTTTCTTCCTGTGGATCCAGCGGAGAAATGGATAGAGACGTTACCTACATTTAAACCTGCATCCAGAGGAGTTTTATCTTCCCGCATACCACGAGAGCACCGCAGGGAAAACACCCTGATCCTTTTAAGCATGTATCCAGACTGACCCCCTCCTTTCATCAGAAGTGATAAAAGCTTCGCCTTTACTTCTGATGCCACTTTCCCCGGCTCCACACCTCCCTACCTACCGTCGCTGTATGACTGCTACGTCTGAATCAAGAATGCAAATGGGGCTGGAGCCTCACAAAGCCTGGGGTGACCTATATTACAGCTAATGATGGGCCACAGTGTCGGAAGAAGAGCTGGAATGAAAGAGAATTTGAATGAAGCTGACCCACATACAAAGCCACGACCAGTCGGAAAGGCATGTTCCCTTCCAACTAAGTAGGCCACAATGGGCTTCAGGATTATACACAAGTTACCCGCTTCTCCTCCTGATGGATGGAAGCAGGAAAACGGACGGGGGGAACCTCTGACAACAACGAGAGGCACACTTTGACAGGTGTGAAGTGTGGTGGGAGTCACTTTTACTCACCAAATACAACAAACGAAGAAGAGTTTGGGTTGTGTGTGTGTGTGTGTGTGTGTGGCACGAGAGCAACACCGGATCTCATATACGGTGTGCAGAGATTTACACGGAGCGCAAAATGTCATTAATAATCAAGACGAGAAGACAATCAGAGACGGAATTTCCTCATAACCACCTCAAACAGAATAGACGAACCCATTTCCATTGAAATTCTCTCCCGGCTTGAAAGAGTGAATCCCTCATGAAAACATTTAATCAGAGAATGTTTGCCTCTGATCGCCTTTTATATTCTAAAACCAACTACGTTTCTATTTTTGTGCCGTATAATATTCTTTGTGTGCGCGATTTCAAAAAGTTGACTCTTCGGGGGAAGGCGTCATTTAAAAAGTGTAAGAGGGGCATGATTGTTCAAAAAATGTTTTATTCTAGTCTTCACTGGCTGAAACTTCTTTTTCACACCTGATGGTGCAGCATGAGGTTGCCATTAATGATGCACTCGTTTCCAGGAATTTATTCATTTCATGGGGACTTTAAAGGGGCAATAAATAACGTCTTTCCTACCTCGTCGCACATGAGGCATAATATGACCATAATATATCTGCAAAGGTTAATAGGCCTGCTGATCAATACCAACGACTCTACAAATATTTGATCAGGCTTTAGAGTAAAAAGTCGCTGCCTGCTGGAGTGTGAAGCAGCTCTGGATTCCAGCTCTGCAGCAACAGTAGGTTCCTCCTGTCTGTTGTGAAAACGAGTCTTTATGTGAGTTATGGGCCGAGGCAATTCAAGGGAGCAAGGCGGCTGAAGCGAGCAGGAACGCTTTGAATCGTTATTGATCGACGAAAGAGATCGATCGACATCCAAAACTACTTAATGCCCCTTTAAAGATTCAAGAATTATAATCAAATGGCTTGGAAAACATGACCATGGCTACACATTTGTGCATATTGTTGAATGAAGAGCAGCAAAAATATTCAGCTATCCATAAAAAAAAAGCTTAATTTGATTGCATACTATAAACAGCTGAAATCTTCAGTTATCGGAAGGAATTCATTTGGAATTGTAAAATATTCTGTAAGTCATTATAACGGATGTAAAAAAAAAACAAAAAAAAAAAACAGTATGAACACTATCAGTCAAAACTCAATGTTACTGTGTGTCCATGCACAGAATGGGTGCTACAGGGAGACATCTGATGCTTGAAAAAAAAAGTGACACTCACCATATCTGAAGACATTTAAATGCAAAACAGTAACATTTCAGATGTAATTACTCGCATTCTTGAGATCCTGAACGATGAATGTGAGTAGGGGCTTTATTTTCCTAAATGCACGTGTAGCCTTTTCCAAAGAAAATCCAGCACATGCATTACACTGTAGTATCTATAGAGACCCATTTATCCCAAACCTCAGGGAATCAGTACGTGAAACATAAATGTGCATGGATTCCAAATCACCCTGCACCATCTCATTTACAGGTAAAACGACTTTAAATCTGCCGTCACATGACAATACATCAATAAAATATACATATGCTCACCCTGCCTGTTTGGTAATCCAGCCATTTCAGATGTCTGCCATTGGCATAATATACTCTGCTGTTAAATTATGCATCGGTAGTGCTTAAACAAATACATTTACCGTCTCTAAAAAAAAAAAAAAAAAACAATACACGTGGATAAATGTGCATTTGCGTGCCCCACTTGTACTTGTGTATGTATGCTGAGCTGGATGCTTCCCCTTTGTAAGAGACAGAGATAGGAAATGTTTTATTTCCTGAGCTCATGTGGCGGGCAGGTAGTAATTGGTGTGTGTGTTAATCCTGGGATAACAAGTGTTTTCCAAGGAGAGTCAATGATCATCTTACAAGGTCAGTTTAGCCTGTACGCCGCATGCATAATGGAGAATGCAAAGGCTAATAGGAACATAATCACATCACACACAGGCACACACACTGTCTCTTACACTGTCTGTCTCACACACACACACACACACACACATACTCGCTCTCACAAACACATTTCGCACTAGTTCCCATAACCAAAAGGCTGTACAGTTTGATCTTTAGCTGCCATCTTGCCTCTTTGGGAGTCTTTCCGATCGAACAGGGCCACCCCGCGGTCTAACCCACGCCTCGAATCTTCTTAGCAGGGACCCTTCCCCTCCCCGTCTAGCCAATGGGCTTACAGCGGGGAGGCAGGCGGCGGTGGCAGCGGCGGCGACCACGCACCGTGACCCGTCCATTTTTTTACGACTTCATTATTTTCCCTCCCTGCCACGCTCGTTTTCATTTGCCAGAGCGGGGGCATAATGACTGCGCTATAAAAACGCTGCTTTAACGTTTGCATACCGTTCTCATTTGGTCCGGCCCTCAACCCTTCAGCTAGCATATGGCAGGTAATCAGGTCTGCAATCAGGGCTGCACGTTACACAGGGCCCCGCTTTCAGCACAGAGGCTATTACCCATCTGTCTCACGAAACACACACACACATGCACGCAAGCACACACACACACACACACACACACACACAGATAATTTCTATTCCTGCAAGCATGCAAACACACAAGTGTGCACATGTACATACTTGTATGCAAATGCACGCTCCGCATAGACACACACACACACACGTTAATGCATACACAAGCACAAGTGCATATATGCCACCAGCCAATCCTCAAACCTCACCTGCTGAAAATCACCATTTATGAGACTCAGGCTGATGACATTTTGCGCTCCACGTTTGGTAATTGTGTGTCGTGCATTCGTTTCTTTCATGTTTGCATCATCCTCAGATAGCAAAAAAAAAAAAAAAAAAAAAAAAAAAATACCTGCAACTTTACAGCTAATGTGCAAAAAAATGCCATTGCTCATACGTGGGGTTTATTTAACAAAGCCAGTCATCCCATAAGCCCCCCCACCTCTTCTGCTTGCCATGCCCTGGAATGATCATTTTACACACATCAAGGCACATACATTCTCAATAGCTCAAACATATGGCTCCATCATTAAGTATGAAGTACATGCCAAGCCTGTAAAAAAGGGCTGCCTGGGACCCCTAATGGTAGGTATGACCCACAATCCCTTTCAAAGATGTTTCCTTTTAATGCCAGCGTGAGGCTTGTACCACAGCGGAGGAGGGCGGGCGATGATAGTTGACTTACAGCGTAACGTATAGGTTCTGATATATATCACAGGCTAGTTTTGCATTAGCACACGAGTGGTTCCTGAGCCAGAGTAATGAAATAAGGTGGTAATAAAAATCTCCTCCACACTATGAAGGTTATTGCAGTCCTTGAAACACTGACAGACAAAGATGGAGGCAAAACTAAGACGTTGGAAGTCAAGGTTATACGCGGGATTAACTCCTTGGATGGGTTTTTGTTTAAGGGCTCCGTGTCAAAAACTGCATATGTGGACCGTGATTAAAAGGCCTTGACGGACTGGATGTGACTGTCATACTGCCGCTCGGTTCAGGGGTTATGGTTACAGAGCAGCGGGCGAAACCAAGAGGGCTTGTTTCCTTTGGCAAGCAAGAGTGGAACTTCCAAAAACCGGAGCCAAAGACAAAAGAGACATTTCTAGTCAGCGTAAAATACTACGGAGGCAATTCTGAGGGCGGCCAAGACAAAAGATAAAACATGGTTGTCAGTAAATACAGCGGTGATGACAGGACGAACCCAATCTGGCAACAGGGATGGAAACCATTACCTCCAACTGGACTGGAGCTTTGAAGATTGGAGGAATCTTGTGGCGGGATATCCACCCCCCAACCAGGCACCCCAGCAGAATCCCCCACTACTCTCTCATTTGTACAGATGTCCAGCCAAACAGTGTGTGTGAGAGTGTGTACGTGTGTGTGTGTGTCCCATCACACAAATCCACAATGTACACACACACGTTCTCCACCTCGGCTCCCATGTTTCATCCTCTCTCCTCTCCCCGTGTTGTGTTTGTTGAGCTCTCAGCCCCAAATCCATTATTACCTCCTGAAATGACAACTCATTTCCACAAATGTAATCCCTTCCCTTGCCTGCGTGAGGCTGTAAAGTAAATACAGTCCTCTCTCCAGAAATCATAGAGCAAGGAGGGCAGGGACACACTACTTCAAATTTGCAAAGGAAACTGCAAAGGAATGGATCGTGGCGCCTGGACCCGAGGAGTGAAGATGATAAAAGGACTAGGAGCATTTGAAGGGATTTATCCCAAAACACCACAGTGTGTGTGTATATATACACCAAATGTTACCTGATGTTCACTGATCAGTATTTCAAAGAAACCCAATTGATTTTGTTCTCAACAATGTCACTGTTTAGTGAGCAAGTGTCCCTCTGAGCAAACCAGATAATCTAATATCAAGACTTAACATAATAATACTAATAAAATGAATGAAATATGCATAGTGTGTTACTAAGTCCCTTTTTTTTTTTTTGCAATGCAAATTTACTTGTTTCAGGATTTTTCTTCAAAAAAGTGGCATTTTATTAAAATTAGTGGAGTGATGTGTCTTACTGCACAATGTTTCAGGTAAATTATGCAAAAAGGGAAACTGCATAGGAAACAATTGGATTTCTTCATGCCATAGGCAGAATTTAAACCTGTTTTCTAGAAAATATGGGGTTTTACAACCGAATGTGAGACTTAATGACTTGATAGGCTGGAAATGTTTGCAAGTGCTGAATAATCCCAGTTATTTCCATCCTGGCCCTTATTTTTGTCATCTTGACAATAGCTTGTGTTGAACATTTCAGTTTACTGGGAACATTAATATCCAGTGCACATACACAGAGCTGAAGTAACCAAAGTATCCAACAGCTGGCCCCCAAAAAATGATTAACAAGCCAGTTATTATCATATTCACTGTTAAAATCGTGTTTTTCTTCAAATGTAATAAATTATCTGCCACTGAGATGAGATAATCCCACTCATTTTCTTGATCCTAGTGGGCTGATATGCCTCAGTGTTCTCCGACAACTCCAGTTTGTTGCTGAGTTGCACCTCCAGAAACTTGTGGGGGTTTGGGGCCTCTTGCTGCGACAGAGGTCCACCACCAGCTCGTTGGTTTCCATGTTGAGCTGAAGGTGTCCACACCATCCCATGAAGTCTGTGATTCAACAGATGATGAGGGAGTCCTCCAAGAACTTTTCTAAGAAGCACGTTCCCATGTCAAAGAACATGATCCCCGCAGTGTTTTGTGGCTTCTCCAGGTGTGTGAGGCAGGTAGATGATCCTGCCCTCCACTCCGATGTCAGCCTGATCCACAAACTGCAGCAGGTCCAGGCAGTCGTGCACCAGGGGCCTGAGGTGCTGTGGAACCAGCCTCTCCAAGGTCTTGAGTCATGACTCCTGATGTTAAACCCTCGGGCCTGAAGTCGTTGGGAGCACTGGGACGTCTTGGGCACGGGGACTATCCAGGATGTCTTCCACATCTTGGGCACCTTTTTCAGTCAAAGGAAAGGTCAAAAAGATGCTCCTGCCAGCTGACACCTTGAGCGTACATTCCCCTTGACCACAGAGGGAAGACAAGGCTCGTATCTCCACCTCCTCTCTGTCTTCTTGTTCCTGACCATCGCTCCAGCTCCAGATCCTCTGCTGCATCTCCTCAAGTCCTCTGGAGCCTCCCTCGGACATTTAAATGGACAATCCTGGTACTGAAGGCGCTCTTCACAGGAGTAGACCACGGTAGTTGTCCTGCACATTGTTACTGAGCCCTTTTGCAAGCTAAGTTAAAGCTAAACTACCTATAATCCTATTTACAGAATAAAGAATAAATACAACAATCAACAATCGATTATAGGTGTTTTTTTTTTGCCTTGTTTCTGCCTTGTTTCAACATATTTATACTTGTTCCCAGAAGCAAGTGAAACTGCACTAGAAACAAGAAGGGTTGTCTCATCAAAGTCGTGTTTTTTTTTTTTGTTGTTGTTGTTTTTTCAATTGTGTAAAGAAAAAACAAAACCAAAAAACAATATTTTAACACTGAAGATGAGCCTAAAATGATTCGCTGTGATGGTAATTTCTGCAGTGTCCTCTTTCTTAGCCGAAATCATTACCAGGGAAGGTGTTATGTTATTCAGATGGTGTAAATTCTTTGTTGAAATGAAGCCGATCACTTGCATGTCTAACTCGGCGCTGCTAAACTCAACTTTGGGGGAGTGCATAATGTATTAGTTTGCTGGTGTGGTGTTGGGAATTCAAATACACACCGAATATAAGGCTAGTGGAAAAAAATATATATATATCATGCATTTCATCATTTACACTGCATTGTATTTAGATTAGAATTCATATTAGAGGAAGGTTCCCTAACCATGTCCTTACTATAGTTTTTAAGTCAAGTCGTAACTGGTGAATTTCTTCCTGTACAGCTGCAACTAACTGAGTATGTTGCATATCCAAAGCACGCTGCTGCACTGACACATTACAAATGTATCTCCGCATTTAAATTCACTCCTTCTAAACACACACACACACACACACACACACACACACAGATGAACAAATGGTGACAAAAAAAAAAACACTCGCCGCCACTCCGCCCTGCAATCCATCCCTCACCCTGAGCCACATCATATGTGACTGGCTTAATCGCAGGCCAATCACCGCAGGGTCACAATTAATAAAAGCCACAACAGCCGCAAATAAACAAGTCCAAATTGCTGCCCTAATCGAATGATGCAAACATCGGTGAGTTACAAAAGTTCACTGCCGCCACTGACAATTTCCTAATTGTATTCACTCATTCATGGCAATTTTATTAACATGGAGCGGATGTCTTCTGCCCTTCCACTGTCACAGCACCGGGGATCTAATTTCATTATTTTCCACAAGATTTGCTTGACTACTGCCGCCATGCTAGTGGCGCGCCACGGCCAGATGTTTATGCTATTTAAATGAGGAAGCAAAGCCTGTTGGGTAAACATAATTAAAGAAAGTTGAGGCTTTCTTTTTCTTTTTTTTTTTCCCCCCACTTCTCCTCCTCCTTGCCCTCTCTTTGTCTCTCTACCTCTCCTCCCGCTACGACTCTCCTCTCCTCTCTCTGTTTTTGCTCCCCTGTCTTTCTGTCGCTCTCCCTTTCGTAAGTTTACTTCATTAGACAAATTTCAATTAACACCGGAGCCACATGTTTCTCTGAGCTGGAGCACGAGGCCTTCATGGAGGGCTGGGTACGCAGAGAGCTGTGACGCAGTGGACAGAGCCGGTAAACACGTGCACACACACACACACACACACACATTTTCGAACAACCTAAGTTATGCACAGATGCGCTTTAGCATACACTTAAATGCAAATACGCAGACCTTGTACACAAATGCAGTGAAAAGAACACGCAAACATCAGCTAACAACTGTGAAAAAGAGCAGCGGGAGCGATACTGAATGTTTTCTCCATGAGATCACTTATAAAATGCATTTGTGCGTGTGTGTGTGTGTGTGTGCGTGCATAGCTTGCTCTTGAATCATTCACAGCTCCATCTTACCTGTGCGGCTGATGAATCCAAACACCGTTGACCCGTGCCCTCTTGGCGTGTGTGTGTTTATTAAAATCATCACCCCGCACAGCCCAATCACACAGGCATTACTGTCCACGCCTGTCGCATGCTAAATAAGAGGAGAGAGAGAGACACACACACAGAGAGAGAGAGAGAGAGAGAGAGAGAGGGTAAATTAAATCACTCATGTCACAGTGCTAATAGGCCAGCCTCACTCTCAGTGTAATTCCAGGGGCCGGAGCAAAAATAAGTTGGGTAGAAAAAAAAAAAAAAAAAAAACTAGAGCAAGAACAATCTATTAGAGCCAATATTGCAGACAGTGTATTACAAGGGGTCATTACAAGATTATGTAAACCAAGGGAGGTGCATTTCCATGCGCCGGTCATTTACATGTGATTATTGCATAAGAGTTATGCAGCGAGCGGGCCCGGCGTGCCCCAGCCATGTCAACATACACACACACACACACACACACGCCCAGACGTGTGTGCCGCAAACAGTCTCCATCTCCGCAAGTTGTTTAATGTCATAGTCGAGGCCCAGCGACCGAACTCGGCGGCGGTTTTGCGTTCGTCTGGGCGCCGCCTCGCCCGCCCACGCCCGCCGAGCGTGGAGGGGCTGGGTGTGGCGGGATACATCAGAGAGGGTCGGAGATTAACTATCATGTTCACAGATTTCATTATTTCACAGGAATAAATGAATACATCAAGGAGACATGCAATTCATTATTGATTTTTTTTTTCTTAAATAAAGTAACAAATGTAAGTCATGAAGTATTAAAAAAAAAAAAAAAAAAAAAAAAAAGCAGTCCACGGGTACAACTCGTCCACCAGCTGCTCCGCCCTCGCCACGTTCACTGCAGCCTCGCTCTGCCCTGCTGTTTGTCACGTCTCCCCTGAAAAGTCCTGCGTTGTCCAAGGCATCTTAAACGCATCTCCAGCATGCCAAATGTTGACTCCACTTCATGGCTCCTGTCCTCAACACTGCCGAAATAATTCTTTACTTTAAGCTGCTGGCAGATAATCTGGCTAAACAGGCCTTGTGTGTGCCAGGTCTCCTATTCCCCATCCAGAGAACTGACGCTGCGCTGAGATTAGACGTCTTGCAAACACTTCCGTATTTAAATAAACCTCCCTTTCCGGTGCACCATCTCTCCCACATTTGCGCCAAACACGAAAATACAACATGAACTGGCAAACCGGGTCACCGAAATACCAACCGGGCATCGTACGGCTTTGTGACAGTCTTTGCACGCCCATGAACACAAATCTTGAATCTTGTTTTCTTAAAAAAAATCTTGCAGAGGGATGAGATAATCCCACTTGTTTCATGAGTTTTTCCGGGAACAAGTATAAATATGTTGAAATAAATATGTTGAAACAGGGCAGAAGAAGGCGGATCAGCCCACTAGAATTCAGAAAATATCACTTTATTCAAAATATTTCTTGAAGTGAGTGGGATTATCTCATCCGGCACTCGTAAATGTGTTACTTACATTGAAGAAAAACTATTTTAACACTGAATGTGACACTGAAGGACTTGATAACGTTGATTTTTCGCAGTGAACCGACTGGTAATCAGAGAAAACGGCACCAGTGTTTCGGCGTAACAGACACTGTGCTGCTGTATAGATCCCAGTTAATATGAATGGCATATGAACTGGGATTATCTCATCCGGCACTCGGAAATGTGTCACCTAGATTGAAGAAAAACTATTTTAACACTGATTGTGAAATTGAGGGACTTGCTAATGTTGATTTTTCGCAGTAAACCGACTGGTAATCAGTGTTCCGGCGTAGCGTGTTGATATTTCAGACACTGTGCTGCTGTATAGATCCCAGTTAATACGAATGGCATATGAGGTGGGATTATCTCATCCCACCGGCAGGTTTTTCTTCACTTTGTTTGAAGAAAACCAAAAATTTCAACACAGAACATGAGATTAGATGTTAAAATGGAGATTTTTTTTTTTTTTTTTTTTTTTATATAGCAGTGTGACTAATGTCTCGAGCGCTCTGATCCCCAAAACAAAAGCAAGCACACACCCCGCTCCTGTCTGCAGGCCGGGCGCCGTTTAGCGTTTAGAGCGAGGATTTATTCGTCGAAACACACATTTGTTTTTCGCCACGTGATTTGGGGAACGCCTCGCTCGTAAAAGCCCTCATTCTCTCAGTGCCCCCTCCACCGCCACCCCCTCCCCGACATCGAAGCAGAAGCATTCATTTATTCCATGTGATAGAAAACACCCCATTCTGTGTGTGCAGTGCGGCCCCGCGCAGCCGCTTAGATGGCTGAAATATGTTTTTTGCGGCAACACATGGCTGCAGCCGCACAGGCGCTTTTTAAGTATGCAGTGTGCGGCGCATTCGATACCCTTTAGTGCACACGAACTGAGTAGCTGTCAAAAATACAACAGGCATCTCAAGTAATTATGCAGATTTATGCAAAACATTAACAAGAAGAATTAAAGGCACAAATGAGGTGGCTACACTTGAATTGTTAAGATTATGAATAATTACCATGAATCTTTTTGCTCTTAATATAACTTGTTTTTGATAAACAAAGCCTTAATTATCGGAATACTTTGGAGGATTCCGGTGACCTTCATTAATCTTAGACAACAAGTCTCCGGTGAGACTTGAGATGAGGCCCGCGCACGTGCGCACACACACACGTACGCAGGCGCGCTCGTGCACACGCCCCCCGCACACACACACACACACACACTCAGATAGGGTAAACACACACACATGGCAGCGCATATGCTAACTAGCCACTTCAGCCCGGAGCGAGGAGACAGACAGGTACATCTCCTAGTTAAGCCAAGAGAGCTGCTCACGCTCCCTGGTGTGTCCAGGTACGCTAAGCCAGGAGGACAGATGCACGGACGCACACACACACACACACGCTCTCTCACACACACACACACACACACACAGCAGGTGACTCAGATGCTCCTTTGAGAATTGGCAGCACCAGGTCCTCCACTAATTACAATTACATCTCACTTCCCTCCCCTTTCCACTTTCCTCCAACTTTGGACATGAATATTCCACCGCAGCCATTGTGCATTAGACACGCTGCTCAATATGTCCCATAATTAAAAGCATGATGTGCGAGATGAAAATACTGAGGAAGTTCAGACTCTGCTAGGCGGTAGCAGTGGCAGTAAAAAAAAAAAAAAAAGAAAAAAAAAAAAAGATGAGATTCAGATTTTTTCCCACCGTAAAACGACACACAGGAGTGGCACGAAAGCTCGAGTTGTGTACAAACTCCTGTTTTCGGCTCATCATCACGGCGAACGCAAAACTTGTTTCCCCCCCGTCTCCCTCATCGGTTAGGGATTTATTCAGCATGATAATCCATATCAATTACAATAACTGCAAAAATACAACCGAATGTGCAACATTTATGAGGCGATGTAGGAACTTAGTGGATATCACAACCAGACAAACAGATGTGTGACCTCCTGCGCTGATCTTCGCTGATCTTTGAGGACCGGTGGCTCACTGGACGGCCTTCTCTTCAGATATCCAACAACAAGCGCTGCATTCTGGGAAAGCTTTGAATTCGTGGATCCCTAATCCAACCATAACAGATTTAACGAACTACATGAACCTTCCAGGGTCCAGTAAACCCATTCAGAGCCTGTGTACTGTTTCAAAACATAATAAAATTAAAAATTAAATTAAATCAAATTAGATTAGATTAAATTAAATTAAGACTTTCATCTTGGCTCCTAAAATCTGACCCTTTGAGCGAGTGAGAAATTCTCCGGCATTGATTCGCCTCTTATCTCTGTGGCCACTTTGCATCGCTCCTCGGGAGTCATTCGCTTTATTTCGGTCGTGGAAAATCGATGCATATCGTGCCACTTCACATGTCCATCAACCCCGATCTCATACATGTATTTTATCATACTTTTACACTGAATATTTCATATATTACACATATACAAATGCCCTTGCAAACATGTGTACTGCCAGGCAGACTGGTCATACTGAAGGGTCACATTGAATCACCAGCAGCTGCCATGTGACCTTGGGCAAGGCAGCGAAACACTACTGGTCATCACATAGTAGTAAGATAAATGACTAAAATGTGAAATCAAATATTAAATGTAAATAACTTCTTGTTTAAAATCATGGAAAATAGTGTACATAACTTAAAATATGTCAATTACTATTATTATTATTAATAGTAGTAGGAGGAATAGTAGTGGTGGTGGGAGTAGTAAAGAAAATAAATAATATTTCAGTGTATTTCATGTTGAAAATAAGAAATCTTTGTAAATAAGAAGGGAGCTGCGAGAGGAAATCAAAATTAAAGAGAAGAAAGAATGAAAGAAAGGAAGAAAGAAAGATGTATGTTTTCCATGTTTTGTGCAGCCCTCAAATCCTGTTTCATTTTCACACGTCAGCACACAGTTCAGTCTGCAATAAGCCGCCGCACACGCTCAGGATGATCATAACAAACGGCGACACCACCTGAGCTGCCGGGATTATTTCCACATGTTGAATAGAAACACAATCTGAGGCGTCTCGGGCGGCGCTCGCTCCCGTGTTCAAGAAGCCAAATCTGGTTTGGGAGCGCTCGCTTCTGTGTTTTTAGCGGGGCGGGTGGCAGTGTTTGGGGCGTGTGGGTCATGTGACGCTTTAACAATTAGCCCCGGGCCCCTGGGTGCAACGCCACCAGGGCTGCTGTCAATCAAAGCAGGGCTGAATGTTTTTGATTGGCTGTCATGTTGTTTTTATTTTTATTTTTTTTCTCTCTTTCTTTAATTTTCCTACTCCTCCCATCGCCAAAGAGCAGATCTGCAGAGGCTGACTCCCCTCCTCTTACATCTTATATCATCTGCATCTCTTCTGCACACACACACACACACACTTTCTTTTTCATGCAGAGTCACGTAAGAGGTCACCAAACATGCACACACACACATCCAAAAAGTTTTTGAACATCAGTTGGTGATATGGAAGAGTGGATCCAAATGATAATGCATGTACATGGGGTAACACACACACACACACACACACACACACACACGTGGTCCCGGTCAAAGTGTGCATATGGTTATTGATGTGATAATCTCCTCACCGGTGCAGATTATGATAAACAAATCAGTGGCCGACCAGGAGGCCCGACACCGAGACCAAGAACGTACATTTCAGAATATTATTTTACATCATTTTGAAACCGGCCTGGTCAAGAGACAGCTTCTCAAACTCCGCCTCAAACATCAAACATGAACTACTGCCATCAAACCCCTGAGTCCAAAAGGTTCACAGTGTTCACCAGGGATGAAGAAATGAGCCTCCTGAACATGTTCCTAAAAGTTTGGCTTTAAATAATTCATATAACATCTGCATAATCTGGGTTTACTTGTGTCTGTCTTTGACATCCAGTCCTTTATTCTGAAGAGTCGTTAATCCGGAAACCACATAACAAAACTCACAGCAGATGCGGTTACACCAAAAGAACAGACAGTAACAGTCACAGTACACAGATAATGTTTATTTTAAAGGGGCAGTAAGTGATGGCTCTTATCTGCCTCTAGTGGTGACCAGTGTGAAGGAATTTATCATTAAAATCATGTATTGCGTTAGCCTTTGTATGACCTCAGAGTTAAACTGGTGGTTTGTGCCATGGAGCAGACCCTCTACCAGCTTATCTCATTTATAGGTGATCAGTTACTTCTCTGGAATTTATGACTAGACCTGTTCATTAGCTAGGTCTGGTTCTGGAAAGTTTTTATTGCTTTATTACCCGATTGACTATGTAATACATGCAAAGTATATGTAAAATCAGAAGACCTTAAAAGTGTCCTGTCACCTCTGTCACATTGACAATCTACCTCCAAGCTTTGGTGTGTATGATTCTCCTGCTGTCACAGCATTAAAGGCCTGAAGACCATCTGACTGTTCGTTTTTGCTGTAGACTTCCATGACACCAGCAGGAATTACAACAACAGCAGCAGATCTCTGGCACAGCGCACGGCGTCATCGACATAAACAATGAACCACATTTTCAGCTGTAAACTAGAGCCAGATACCAGAAAGATATTTAATTTTCACTGCAAAAAAAAAATCTTAACAAGTCATTTAATCTCAAAGTCAGTCTTAAAATGCTGTTTTAAAAAAAATCTGCCAGTGGGATGAGATAATCCCACTTGTTTCCAATGCCAGTCAGCGTGTTTCTGGATATTTCTTGAATCAAGTGTCATTTTCTTGAATCTTTGCCTTGCTTCAACTTTATTTGGGCTTGTTCCCGGAAAAAAATCCTGAAACAAATGAAACTGCACAGGACACAAGTGGGATTATCTCATCCCACTGATAGATTTTTTTCACTTAGTGTAACAAAAAAATAAGATTTTACGACCGAATATGTGACTGAGTGAAAATTGAGATGGTGGCTTTATTTTAATACAGAAATACAGTTGGAATGAAGCTGATCACATTAATATCTAATCGCACTGTAAAATTCAGATTTAGGGAAAACATCATGTATTAGATTGGTGCTGGAATTCCAAAAACATATAGGAAACCTGCACTGGAAACAACTGGGATTATCTCATCCCACAGGCAGAATTTGTTTAAAATACGAGACTAAATTACTTGCTATGACGGATATTTCTTGCATTTTGAGATTTAGTGAAGAAAACCAAGATTTTATCACAAATTTATTTGTAAAAATAGACATTTTAACTCGGTGAAATACACTGCAAAAGCCGGTTCCTCACTTGTAGCACCGTCCTCCTCTCAAAACTCACTTTCGAGTTTTGAAATCCCACCGAGTCACCGAGTATCGATCAGCAACTTTGTGTGAGGATGTGCTCTTTTTAGGCAAAGGGGGAGGGGGGGCGTGAAGTGACGCTTCTTTGGAAAACATAATTGATTTTTATTTCTATCGGTGGTCGTTTGTCTCGTGTTGATCACCGACTGGAGGCCACAGTTTCCCAGCCTTTTGATTTAGCGCTGCATCGCTCATTCAAAGTAATAAACATATGGAGCCATCAAGCACTGTTTCCCATATCCCCGCTCACCATATGTCTCTGTAGGCTTTGCTGCTGGATGATGTGAAAGTCCTTTTTCCATGTGACATGTGACGGGAGGACGGATTCACGCGCCAGATCCCGGTGATTGCTGCACCATCCCTAATAACAATAACTTGAACAATAACTCAGGCCTGCTCTATTGATCATGAAAAAACAGCATCCCTCAACCAGAGGAGAACAAAACAAGCCAATATAGCTTTCAAATGCTTTACTGCCCTCTAGAAAACATCAATGCGGGAATATTGGCCCGGTTTACATAGGCGGCACACACACACACACACACGCACACACACACACACACACAAAAAAAAAAAAGAGAGCAAAGGAAAAAAAGATGGCCGCCGTTAAGCTGTTAGTCAAGAGAGCCAGATTTACCGTTTCTATTTCTACATTTTCCCTCTGCGGATCGATGGAGGAGTCAGTTCAATTTCTCCGACATCAATACTGCGGAGCCCGGTACAGTTCGCTCCCCTCCATCTGCCTTTCATCCTGGCCACAGTGGAGCTGTCGATGATAGCGTTAGTGCAGGCTAATGCTGGAGGTACCGGCTGCCCTCCCCGGCACAGACTCCAGGAACAGCTCAGCCTCACCTTTCGATGCTATAACCTCAACCGCGTGGAGGGAGGAAGGGCGGGAGGAAGGGAGGGAGAAAAAAAAAAATAGCTGACCCCTTTCTGAGTGGTTCGGGGCGATGTCTACCTCCTTTGTAGTCGGTTCGCGAAACTTCGAGGACCTTTTCCCACTTCCTGCTCGGCGGCAGGGTGCTAAATGTTGGCCGGCTGCAGCGTTTTCTGCCCTCGCCTCCGACTGCGTGGAGGTGTCTCGCAGAGGGAGGGAGGCTTTCTAAATGCCTTTGGAGGTGCACGGTGCCCTCGTGCACGCTCCGCAGCCTCCCCCCCTAACCCCCAACCCCGACGCCAAAGCAAGCGCGGCGGGGAGGGGAACGGAGGCAGCGCTGACCCGAGTCTCAGCGCTCAGGGGCAGCCCCAGCCTCCATCTCACCACCCTGACCTGCCCCCCCTTGGGGCGGGGTGGTCGGGTGAGGAGTTGGGATGATGGGGGGGGGGGGGTGTGTGTGGTGGGGAGGAGGGGGACTTGGCAAGCAACTTTGAGATGGTGGTCCAAGGTGCTTACAGGAAATCATGCCCCGGGACAGGAGCGCTGCATGCTTTTCACATGGCTTCTGTTTGATATTTTGGCTTGTTTGTAGGGTTGTTTTTTTTTTCGTCTTTTACAAAGGAGGGAACAGGCTCAGAGCGTGAAATCAGTGACTTTAATGACTTTGATCCAGGAGCACCGTTTTGCTAAATGCTAAGGTACGGCAAAGTCCGTGCATCTGACATCATCTGAACCCGACAGTGGCGCCTCATGAAAGACACGATATTACTGATTTAGGTGATAAATCGTTAAAATTAGATCACAAAACTGCGAATGTAGACGGAACATTAGGCCTGAATGTTTGTCTGATGTGAGTTTTTAAAAATTCATTTTATTTTATGTGGATTTTTTTGCATTGCAGTACATTTCACAGTGTAAAAATCTCCATCTTACCAAACAACTTATTCTAAAATTCGTGGTTTTCTTAAAACAAGATTAAAAATCTGCCAGTGGGATGAGATAATCCCACTCTTTTCATTATTTCTTTTCTGATGACAAGTATAAATCTGTTGAAACAAGGCAGAATAAGGCACATCAGCTACTGGGATCAAGAAAATGACACCTGATTCGAGAAAATTCTGGAGACAAGTTGATTAGCTTTCAGGACAAGTGGGATTATCTCACCCTACTTTTAAACGCCGATGTAAACACTGAAGATGAGACTGAATCACATATGAAGGTAATTTTGCTTTCCATTATAATGATAAAATCTCCCAAATCAAACTTGGATTCACTTTCTTTTTAAAACATGAGCGAGCCACACCTTTTGGAGCCTGACTGACACATCGGGTTTTGTTTCTTTACCGTTCTTTACCATTTGTAAGGTTTCTCCAGCTCAGCACTTCCACAATTGATTTTTTTTTTTTTTTTTTTAGTTTCCCTTTTGTCCTCTGAGCCTCTCGTAATTTAGTCGCTGCAGCCACGGAGGCGTATGCACAGCATATTGCTCAGACACTGACCCGGGAACCTCTCTAATTAGGCCTAAGTGAAGTGTTGTTGTTGTCTTTGTGCCGTGTCTGCGAGCCCCCTGCCCTCGCCTGCAGTTACCTGCTCCAACATGGACTCCAGGAGAAACCCAGGCTGCCAGCGCTGCCATTTGGGCTCCACTGTGTGTGTGTGTGTGTGTGTGTGTGTGTGTGTGTGTGTGTGTGCGAGGGCCACAAGGGAGCACTGAGGCACATACACACCAGTATATGAGAGGCTACCCCACCTCCAGGCAAACAGATGTCCCCCTCAGCTAACATGTAAGCACTCACACACACACACACACACACACTCACACACACACACACACACACACACACTCACACACACACACAGACACACAAAAGGCTCTAGCAGGATGTTTTCTGTGCGGCTGCGTTCACACTACAGCTCTGATGTTTTCTCCTGAATGTGACACAGATTTGATGTTTCCTCATCAGTGTGAACAGCAGAGAGTTGCATGAAGTTGCATTTTTTTTTTTTTTTTTTTACAATTCCTACACAAAATCCCAAACTGCAAGATGAGATTCTGCGACACGCCACCGACACGTGACGTCTGTTCCTGCTGCTCGTTTCCAACCATATGCAGTATGTGTATGTTGAATGTGTGTGTATTCATATTCCTATCTTTTTATAATCCTTGTTTATAGTGTTTATATTGCTTACTGCTATTTATCATGTGTATACTGTATATTTCTTCTAAATTTGCACATTGACCTACCTCAATGCACATTTTATACACCCATGCGCACGGTTTTTTCTGGGTTTTCTTGTTGCACATTGCTTTTTGCACACTGGGTTGTACTTAGGTTATTCTGTTGTACTCAGATCTTATTCTGTTGTACTTAGATCTTATTCTTTATTTCTACTTTTTTATTTACTTAATCTGTAATCTGTGGATACTGCTGAAAAAATGTGAATTTCCTGCAGGATGAATAAAGTATCTATCTATCTATCTATCTATCTATCTATCTATATCCACCAGAAATTTGATTTTCCTCTTGTATCTTGTATCTATCTTTGAGATGCATTCTGCGCATGAAATCTGCTGTTCAAATAAACCTGGACATGTCTTTGTTATGACATAGCATCACGATGAACCAGCTGATTTTATTATTAGCATTTTAGGAAGACGCCTCAGTTTGAATGCCTTTTGCTAATAAAATAAAACTGTTGTATTTTGCTCATGTTATATGGCAACACTGGTCTTTTCAGCTTCACTTCATAATAGTGAGACACAGCAAAATAAATAAATAAATAAAATAAAAATAAAATCTCCATATTTACTAAACATTTGTTGTCATATTCAGTCTTAATAAATCCAGAATTTTGAATTAAGTGTCAATTTTCTTGATCCTGCTGGGCTGATCGACGTTATTCTGCCTTGTTTCAACACATTCATACATGTTCCCTGAACAAAAAAAAAAAAAAAAAATCCTGAAGCAAGTGGAAAAATGTTTTCTAAGCAGTGAGTGAACAGGAAAAAGCTTCATGGCGTTGCTTTTGTGCATTTCTGTCACAAAATCCACAAATTCCAAAAATCAGATCATGCAACAAACATGCCACCGCTGTTTCAAGGTAGAAAACTGTGATGAAATAAGAATTAATGTGAAGAATTGAGACGCCATTTAATACTAAAGTGAGATACAGGTTACCAAGCAAAACAGACACAAAGAAGAAAACCTGCAGTGTAAACAAAACCCGAGGCCGCTAATCAGATTTGAGCTGGAATACCGAAAAAAAAACTTTTTTTCTCTCTCTCTCTCTCTAATTCACACACATATTAGACAATTTTATTGTTTTGTTTTTTTTTTCCTGGAAAAACGCTCCCAGAAATACATTACTTGCCATCAACAATTGTATGCATTAGTAATTCTGCATACACAGAGGCACATTTTCTCTCTCATTCACTCTCCCTCTCTCTCTCTCTCTCAAACACACACACACACACACACACACAGACACACACTTATTCACCTCACCTGTTCTCCCCCCCCCTCTTCATTTGTGGTTTTGCCATTACAGGGGTTTTTATATGTGTGTGCATGAGAGAGAGAGAGAGAGAGAGAGAGAGAGAGAGAGAGAGAGAGTGTATGCAGAGCATTTGTAAGAGCGACCTGACAAATGTATTCCACTCCCAGCAGCACCGCCGAGCCCCAAAATTCATGTAAAACACCGGTAACTCCTGGTGCTTTTTAAAAAGGGATCGGCTGATACAGGATAATGATGGAGATTTCAGCTCGATTATGGGAGCCCATCAAATATTCCATTCCTTTTTTTTTTTTTTTTTTTTTTTCCACACTCGGGGCTTTAGAAAAATCAGCCCAATCTACCTGGAGCTGGAGGCGTTCAGACCCGAGCAATCTATGGAAAAGAGAGAGAGAGAGAACGAGAGAGAGTGAGAGGAAAGAGAGAGGGTGTCTGGGTGGAGAGGTGATGTTAGGTGATGACAGGGGGAAAAAAGGGGGAAATAACTGTGAAGATGAAGTGAAAGAGCCCTGGAGTTTCATGTACATATACGTTGTCCAGTGCTGAAACACACACACACACACACACACACACATCTGTCTTAACAAGCCATCGAGCCTCCTAATCGCGCTGCAGATTGTATTTTTCCTCAAACAAGTGAAACGTCTTCCACTGGTTTTACTGTGATGTGTTGGAACGAGAGCAGAATGAGGCAGATGACGAACACAGAAACACACTCACTGCACTGCACGAGTGAGAAAAAAAAAAAAAAAATCTGCCAGTGGGATGAGATAATCCCACTTCTTTCCACTGCAGCTTCACTTGTTTCAGGATTTTTTTTTTTTTTTTCTCTCTGAGCGAGTATAAATCTGTTGAAACCAAGGCAGAATGAGGCGGATCAGCCCAATGGGATCAAGAAAATGATTCAAGGAAATTATAACGTTTGCATTGGAACAAAGGTCAATAACTGGGAAAAAAAAATCATAAAATACAATTTTAAGTTGTTTCTCTGCTCATTTCCAGGAAAAGCAACAGAGGTTCCACTGGTATTGTTACTAAAATATAAGCCAGTAAGATTTTACGACTCATTTCAGGTTTAAATGACTTGACAGTGGATTAACAAATGTGCAACTATAATGATAAATGATGTTTTCTGTTACCAGTGTTAAAATAAACCTTAGAAACCCATGTAAATATAGCATTGTAATGAAAGTTAAGACGATGCAGCGACACTGCAAAAAAATCTCCATCTGAACAAGTCAGTTAGTCTGTAGTCAAACAGGGTAAGAAAAATCTGACAGTGGGATTAGATAATCCCACTTGTTCCCAATGCTAATCAATTTATTTCCAGATTTTCCTTGAATCAAGAGGTTGATCTGCCTTTTTCTGCCTTGTTTCAACAAGTTCTGTTACTTCAGAATCAGAAATACTTCATTGATCTAATCCCACAGGCAATTTTTTTTTTAACTAATTTGAAGAAAAACAACATTTTAAGACTGAATTTGATTTTTTTTTGCAGCTGTATCAGCTCAAATCAGTTTCCCCAAAGCTTTTTTTCTATAGATTTTTGCCCGGTCATAATGTCATGTATGTACGTCTGATAATAATAAATAATCTGTGAAGCTTTTGAGCATGAGGTTTAATCCCATCATTAGTGGTTGCTGGGGGAGGCTGCCATAATTTTTCTGTTTGTTAAATTTCTAGGTGCAAATTCAGCAACAACTACTTTTGGAGAAAATTAACTCCCATTCTGCCGTTTCTCAGCCGCCGAGTCTGGACGTGACGGTGAAGGGGGCGGTGGGAACGGTGAGAAAAAAAAAAAAGGGAACAAGAGCAGGGGTCAACAACAAGTCAAGGCGACGATCTTCTTTTATGTCCCTCCAAGCAATTTGCAGCGGCACAAATGTCTGGGTTTGGGGACTATTGGATTCATGTCGATAACCCGCCAGATAAATATGCTAAAACATTCCTCTGTGGGAAGGAGAAGGCCCGGCGAGGCGAGGGAGGGCGAGAGAGGATGACGAAGAGAAAGAGAGAGAGGGAAAGGTGCAACAGGCACGCACGCCATCAGAAGTTGCTGGTAATGTGCAGGCATTCACCCATTGGATGAACATCTTTCACTTTATTAGCATGACAAAGAACACAATCATTTTGGATATGCCTGAATGCCGTTTTCATTAACTTCCCAATGATTTATTAACAAAAGTGTCAGGAATGCTGTGAAAGCTGCGGGCCCTGGCCAAAACCAAAAAAAAAAAAAAAAAAAAAAAAAAAAAGAGAGAGAAAAGAAAAGAAAAAGAAATTGAACAAGAAACAAGAAACAGAAACAAAAAAATAAAAACACAAAGTTGAGCAAATAAAGAAATGTCATCGCAGAAGATGAAAAATGAGAGCGCGGAAAAAAGAGCGAGCTGGATGGGAGGAGGAGAGCGAGGCAGAGGGGTGAAGAAGGGGTTAACAGGTAGATAGCAGAGGGGCCTATTCTAAATGTAAAGTGTATCTGGTTAATTATGACATTCATTAGGTTTTAACAGACCACATTCAAACCTGAGACTCCCAGATGGGAAACGTGTAGCAGTCGGCTAATAGGGATTTCCAGCCGACCATGGAAGATATTGAGGCTCATATAGTCTTATACTCTGCTTCACAGAGCCTGCATAATATAATATAAAGTGGAAAATTCTCTGAAACAGCATTTAGACTATTATGGGATACTAAAAGTGTCCACTGAATCCCAGAATAATAATGAGATCCCAGTGTGAATTGATCAATTACACAGCAAATATGTAATCAGTCAAACTTATGTTCCTGTGCATCAGAGGCGGGCGGCGCATTTTAAAATAAAAGGCCGAAATCAGATTCATGCAACGGCAAAACTGGTTTGTTGCTCTAAATCTACTCAGTTAAACATTCTCATAAGATGAAGTATTGTCAATAAATCTCATGTTGCAATAAAAATAAGATATCCGCTGTTTTAATTCTGCAAAATATTCCTCAGAGGTGAAAAAAGGCAACATTATCTAAAGATATCTGCTTATACAATCTGTGATTGTGCAAATACTTAGCAATACATTTGAATTTGAGCTAAATATCCCTTTAAAGCATTCACAAAAAGGTTATTGGTTATCTAAAGAGTGCTTATGAGATAGTTCCGGATTAAATTATCGGATTATCTGTGGAAATGCTGCGTGACAAACGTTTGTATGCAAGATTTTAAAACTTTTTTTTTAATCTCGTGGTTATTCACATTGAAAGCTATAAGAACACGAACATATGAGTTGAAAACTGCGGCAACAGACGGCGGCAAAAGATGAGATAATCCGGCTTGTTTCCGATGCAGTTTCACTTTTTTGAGGATTTTTAGTGGAAATCTGTGGAAACGAGGCAGATCAGCTGAGAAGGGATCAAGAAAATGACACGAGATTCAAGAAAATTCTGGAAACAAGTTGATTAGCGTTGGAAGCTGGGAAAGTGGGATTATCTCATCCCACTGGCAGATGTTTTTAAAGGTTTTAAGACTGAATATGAAACTAAACGACTTGTTTTTTTACAGCTCTCAGTGTTTCTCAGTGTTTAGAGCCCAAAACCTGGAATGAGTCACAGCCCTGTTCCTCTTGGATCTCCACATGATCACGGCTCGACTTTTATGAGTAAATTCCTCATCTGGATGCCTTTGCTGAAAAAGTGTAACAGCTCACTGAGCCCCCTCCCTAACAACAACAACAACAACAACAACAGCAGTAACAATGGAGAGAAGTGAACTTGACTCGGAGAAGACAAGTGTTTTAAAGGAGCGAGCTTTCCACCGCTCAGCTGATGAACGACTCTCCCTTTTCCAGTCCCTCCGAAAGAGAGAGAGAGAGAGAGGAAAAAAAAGACAGAGCGGATGAAAATAAGCTCAACAGTGCAATTTAGAGAGCCTTATAAATCAATCGCGGTGAGCACAAATATTTCCGTGTGGGGAGAATTTATATGTTTAATTACCGAGCGCAGGTGCCGGGCCCTGGCTTTACTCATTACAGTAAGATATATGAACGGCAGCGAGCGCCCGGATAGCGCAGGACAAAAGGGAGGACAAAGTAATTAGCCAGCTCTTATTTAATGGGACCCTTCCTCAAGTCGTTCCAGGCTCCCGTCGCGGCTCCTCGTCCATATGCTTCAATTCAGAAGTCATTTCATAAAGGACCACTGGTGGCAGGTAGCACAGCGGCAATTAACACTGGCGGGGAATGGAATCGGCGGGGATTGAAAATGAAGTGTTAAACACTGTGTAATATTTGATTGTCCGGCTTATTTTAATTTTTTTTCCTTTCTTTTTTCTTTTTTTTCTTTTTTTAATCCACCCACCCGCCCGCCTCCCTTCCTCTCCTCGCCTGTGCGATGGATTTTCCCGGGGAGACGGCGAGCCAATCGCTGGGATTCCCTGCTGAGTGGGACCGCGCTGAAAACGCCTTTGGCCACAGAGTGGTCGAGCTCAGATTTGGCTGTGTGCGCCTGTTTGGCCAAAGTGTGTGTTTATCCTCCCATGGCCTGTAAGTGTACTTGGCGGCTGATTCTGTTTGGCTACTCTGAGTCTCTGTATGTGTGTGTCGGTGTGTGTGTGTGTGTGTGTTTAGCCCCTAGACATACAGTAGCACCTGTCCGTCGGGGGTGGAAGGATACGATGACCACGTTATGGCTGCTGTGCCGCGCCATCTTACCTCCGGGGCTCTGGACTCGTCCCAAACGGAGGCAGAGCCGTGCCAGGGGCCGGCTGGCACGGGGCAGACAGCCTGACGTAACACCCGGCACAAACCTCTGCCCAAACACAGAGCTCCAGTTCAAACGCATTTTCTCCATGGGGAAAAAACATGGGGTTTCCAACAGGACCGCATGATGCAGTATGCATCACCGTACCTGGGCCATGATGAGATTTGTATCACAATACTCTCCAGAAAATGTGCAAATAAGCTTAAAATACAACTCTACCTGGGTAGACTGTTAGAAAACACAAAATGTTATATAATGAACTGTGTGCCAAACTGACTCAAAATACTCAGTGTGTTAAAACAGAATCAGCACAGTGCACCAAAATGTGGACGTCATAATATCGTATGAAAATGAAGTGCATAAACAATGCGTATCATTACAAGTGGCTAAAGAGTGAATACGGTAATGCAAAAAACAATATTGAGAATACTCAGCTGTACTGATTTTGTCAGTCACCGTCTGCAGTTTCAGACTTGAACGTTTTTATCTGCATGTTTTTTTCTCTTAAATGAGACCAGATCCGTTGAATTTGTTGCTGCATTCCAACCAAAAATCCTTACTTTGCGAACAAATGGTTAAATCTATCACACACCTTAAATACAGCCCAGCCGGCTCCTCTGTGACCAACTCTGTCTGATAAATGTGTGACTAGAATCAGTCTAACCTGCTGCTGAGACAGAAAAAAAAATAGCTGGTTAGCAGCTACCATGTGCATTTGATTGGCTTTGTTCAAGGACGACAACAGAAGTATTAACCAGCATCAGAATCAGATCAGAACGACTTTATTTAACTTTAACTGGGTAAGAGGAGGACAATCACTGCAACTGAATGACATTAAAATTCTGAAAAAATATCATTGCACAATCATTCTTTTTCCATATTCAAACGTCCAAAAATCAAATTACTCAAATTCATGACTCAAAAAACATACGAAAGAAGACATGCAGATCTTTTTCTTTTTCTTTTCTTTTTTTTTTTTTTTTCGAAAATGGGCTGGCAAGGACACTGACCACCAGGGACGTCAGTAATGATTCAGGCGTGTGTGTGTGTGTGTGTGTGTATCTGTCCGACACATGTCCCAGACCCCGCTGGTCACTGACTGAGGCTGGTATGTGCAGCAAAGTAAACCATCTAGGCCAGACTGAGCCTCTCACTCTTTCTGTGGCTCTCTCTCTCTCTCTACACACACACACACACACACACACACACAGCCACACACACGCCCGTCCAGCCAGCCTGGAGGCGTTGTTTGGCCAGAGTATCCCTCGCCGGACACCACTTGGCTGCTACTGACCCCTCTCCACTCGCCGTCTGGCCACAGGCTTGTTGCATTTGGCAGGCCAGCGCTGTGTGTGCATGTGCATGTGTGTGTGTGTGTGTTTGGCAGATGCCCATTCTGAGTTCATAGCTTTTGACCTGTGTGTTGTTTGGCGCAGAAGAGCTCATACTTAGAGATATAAACACTGCAGTCTGTAGCCGAGGGCCGCTTTGGCCGGAGCAGCCATGTTGCACAGACAGACACTGGTTGAATTAAAGCACCTGATGTTCTCAGTCTGTCAGCCACCGTCCCTCGGCACGCTGCGCCTGTTTCACACAACTTGCGAAATGGCTCTCCATTATGTGCATTGGGTACACTGACAAGTACAATAAATGCTTTTTAAAAAAATCTATTCAAATTGCCTCTTGTAAGCAGCATATTTGCTCTCTTCCAAAAAAAAAATGTCCAAAAGAAGGCATTTCATTTAGTTTTAAAACGCTTAATTTCTTAAATTTGCCAGCAGTTTGAGATAATCCCTCTGGTTTCCAATGCAAACCAACTTGTTTACTCAATTTTCTTGAATGAAGTGTCATTTTCTTGATCCTGTTGGGCTGATCTGCCTTATTCTGCCTTGTTTCAGCAGATTTAAATAGGAAAAAAAAAAAAAAAAAACTGCACCAGAAAGATCCAACTGTTAGAGTTTGTCCACTTGTTTTTTTTATTGATTAGTGTATTTTCTGTAGTTAGATCAATCAAAGGATTACATGGTTAAGAAAACTACTACTCAGGCTACTTTCCTTTGTTCCTTCAGAGGTGAAAAGGCTGTATCCACTGAAAGCAGCAAAACTGAATCAGCACTTACTATTTTCTGATTACTTAGAAAAACCAATGAATTTTGGGGGGGGATTTCTAACTGAAGACCAACAAACCGCAAACTGAAGCAGGTTTATGAGATTATAATAAGTATTTCCTTGTGCGATTGTCGGAAATCTAAGCTCCGAAAGTGAGGGGGACGTCGCACAAGCCGAGGCGTTTCAATCTGAAAACTCGAAGCAGCCGTCGACTGACCGCGCTTTGCCTTTTCTGATGGCAACCCGTCCTCCATTATATGAGTTCACTTGGCATGACTGATCATTCACTGCTGCACGGAGACAAACAGGCAAAACAAAAGAGAGAGACACACACACACACACATATTGAGGCAATAAGGACAATCGTCAATGGAAGAAATAACAACGGTATCATATTCAGCATTTGGGAGGAGGATGACAGATAAGAATGTAATGGAAACAAAGTAGCGGGTCCTTATTGCGGGTAACAAACTTTGAATGTCAGCGAGCATGACGGCCACTGGCTCGGAGAGCGACAGACAGACAGGCAGATTGAGGCAGACTTGGCATGGATCCCTACCTGGTTGAGAGCAGCTGGCACTCCTCCAGTCAGCGTGCCACCCTGGCTGCCACCTCCCCTCCCAGTCCTCCCCGCCCCGGCTCCATGCCCCATTTCCAGCCACACTGGGGACGGAGACGGCACCGGGAAGAGAAAAGAGGAAAAAAAAAAAAAAAAAAAAATCAGTCACTAATCAGGTAGTCAATGGATGAAACAAAGGAGAAGACAAGGAGAGGAGGCCATTAAACACCGGCGACGTCGTGTGGGTGGCACATGACTCGTCTCAATCCCGGTCCAAAATTAAATCTTAATGTGTTTGTATCATCAGAATTCAAGTTGGATTACGCAAAAAAAATTGTCTTCCACCCCGATCTGTTTCCCACATAATTACCGCGCTCATCATTCTCTCAGTTGTCAACACACACACACACCGAGCCAGCTTACATGGGAAGTGGTTGTAAAGTTTGCTGGACGTATTCCCGCTGCTTTGGGAATACTTCCAGCGGTACCACTTACGACTTTAATCCAGTGAAATGGCAACCAGAGCATCAGACATCAGCGCTGTTTTGTTTCCTGACAATCTTGATTTTGCAAGGAAGAGAGGATGCAATCACAGAAGTCACTTAAGCAGTGAAATGACGCACTGCTTCAAGAAAATAAGCAGTAAGGAAGTAAAAAGTAAAGTCATAACAGCACTAAGTAATGGGTAATAAGTTATTTATTACTTTTTTTGGTACAATGAAAGTGTGAAGCTATGAAAAATATGTATTGTCATCATTTTTTCTGCAAAATAATCCATTTACACCCTTTACCTTTTGCTTTACCAGATAATAACAACATAAAGCACCGGCTGTCAACATTGGGATTAGGATCTTGTGATGATTTTGTCCATTTTGTAATTTATAGGTTTACCTGATTTTGATAAATGCTTCTTGAAATCCTGGTAATGTGTTTTTCAGCGCTGATACAAAGTATGAAACTTAGCGTATCGTCCAAGGCCGAGTACCAGACCCATCTAGTCCTGTCGACAGCTTGGGCCAGGGTGGGATTAGATTTGCGTCATTGGACTAAACAGTAGATATGAAATCCTTCTGTTTCCCACCACATGAGAATACAGGCTTCCATGTCAAAAACGCAGAAACTCGAGACAGTTTTTGTCTCTTTGAAGGTCACACAGGACTTTTATATTATATATTAGTCTTAGGCAAAATTTCTGATGCTAATATTTGTTATTAGCGGGATATCGCTACGAATGCCAGCAGCGGTAGCGGTGCGTGCCTGATGAAAACGAAAGCCATCGCTTGTTGTTAAGGTTCACCATTCTGCACATTTACACCTGTGACAAGGCACTGTGATGTTTTATCGGGAGCTGAAAATGTTGAGAACAAACCACATGTTTGTGTTGTCTGCCAAAGACCCAGCTTCCCAAGCAAAGCAGGAATCTCCCTTCATGTGGCTGTGGGTTTGAATCCCAGCTGCGGCTCTTTCATGTAGCTCTTCCCAATCCAAGTACAACGAGCCGTGCCGTCCTCTGCAGCGGGACGCCTCAGGGAACATTACTGGGATCCTGTTACTTTACAGGAATTCCCCGAGTCTTTCCAACCCACACTGGCTGCTCAGCACCGCCGCTCACCAGCGACTGGTGGATGTCTCTTTAGAAGTCTCATTGCATAATAAAAAGCAGTATCAACACCACTACTGTTATTTATATGAACAGTATCTGAATTTCAATTTAACCCAAACCCAGCCGTTCCTTTAAAGTGCATTTGAGCAGAGAGCAGCGCCAGATTCATTACAGATTCCTTTTAAGAGCGAACAAGTTCTCCCTAAAATCCTGCCCGCTGGTTTTGGATGAAAGATGAAACAGGAAAAATGAAAGGAAATGAACAAAAAAAAAAACATATCCCATATATCATATCATATCTACATTCAATAATAATAAACCTTCTAAAAAAAAAAAAAAAAAAAAAAGAACTTTCCAAGTACTTCAACAATCAAACAAGAACCGACTTCAGACTCAAATAAATTAAAATCAGAAGTACATGGAAACGAAAAATAATAGAACTTAAAAGAACAAGCGTGAGATTTGTTGAAGTGGAATGAACGAATGAAGGGCTTGAGTTCTTGTCTGGTACTTTTTTTTAAGATTCAAAACTTTATTTTAAACACATGAGCGAGAGGAAAACGTGGCTGGAGGAGCGCACAGGATTAACTACTGTCAGCCACTGGATTTTGAATATGGTGATGAAAAAGACATTTGTAGCCTAATTTTAAGGTGATATTATGTGTCGGATGATGGTGGGGGGGGGGTTTGATGGGGGCGGGGGGGAGGAAGGAGGAGAAAGGGGGAAGGAAAATGGATGGATGGATGAAATGAGGGAAAAAGAGAGATGAGGAAGAAGATGGAGACAGAGATGGGGGGAAGCTCAGGAGGAGGGGCAATGAATTCCCATAGCTAATCTGAGTATAATCAGGGCACCGCCCCAGTGTCCTAACCCCATCTACACACACACACACACACACACACACACACACACACACGCCATAGACCTACTACCTACCCATAACCCCCAGTGTGGGGGCGGTGGTGTTCCCATGACCCACTTAACACATCTGGGTCAGCTGTATTCAACCCCCCCACCACACACACACACACACACACACACACACACACACACACACATGCACACACACACACACACACACAGGTACACTAAGATAAATGCACAGACATGAACAGTTTGAGGACGACAGTGCTGAGCTCATTTCTCAAACAAAGTTACATATTACTCATTATTCTTTACTCATTTAAAATATAACAGCGTTATTTTTCACACTGGTTCACGCAGAGGTGGATTGCTTTTGTTTCATCCTTTGCCTTAAAAAAACAAAAAAAAAAAAAAGAAAAAACAAGAGGAAAATATGGACGATCAGGAAGCCAGGCGAGGCTGATTTGTTGGGAATAATTCCAACTTGAACAAAGTCAGAGAGGAAAACAAATTGGAGATTCTCGAGTTTTTTTTTGAATAATTCAGCTTCACCCTGACATTTCAAGGGGCTGATAATAATAATAATAAAAAAAAAAATCTCCATCTTAACAAGTCATTTAGTCTCGTCTTCAGTCTTGAAATCTTGTTTTTCTTCCGGCAAGTGAAAAAAAAATCCAGTGGGATGAGATTATCCCAACGCTGATCAACCAGAATTTTCCTTAATCAAGTGTCATTTTCTTGATTCTAATGGGCTGATCTGCCTCAGTCTGCCTTGTTTCAACAGATTTACACCCGGATTCATGTGAAACTACAGTGGGAACTAGGGATGGGCGTATCGATTCTGTGGTATCGATATATCGATACCACAGGCATCAATTTCCTTAAACAAATAGCGATACTAACAAATAAGAATAGGGGGTGCATGCATAACTTTCAGCTGTTTTAGATAGCTTACTTCACTCACTATGTGCCGAGACACCCCTGAGCCTGGCGGCGTATTGAGCTGGCCCGCTTTTTTTTTTACAAGAAAAGTGCAAGAAAACAACAACAATAACAGTGAAAACGTGCAAATTTTTGTTCATATGTAATTTAGTTCATTCACATTTATGTTATTTATTTTAATTTTAGTTTTATTATGTATTGACCATAATAACTATGGTATAAATGGTCTGTATTTGTCATGTAATTTGTCTTAAATGTAATAATATTTTGAATGAAAAAATTTGCCAATAAGAAATTAGCAGTATCGGTATCGATGAAAATGCAAGAAAAAGTATCGGTATCATATCGAATCCTAAAAGTGTGGTATCGCCCATCCCTAGTGGGAACAATCGGGATTATCTCCTCCCTCTGGCTGGATTTTTCACCTCGCTCGGAGAAATAGCAGACCGAAGACGAGTTGACTTGTTAAGGTGGAGACTTCTCGCGGCGCCGAGGCACCACAAGAGCTCCGCGGCTCCTCCTCACGCCTCGCCGTCCAGATTTCAACCGGCGCTCGCTCGTTTGTTTTCGGAGCGTTTACCCAGGTTGCACGCCGTCGGACGACTCCTGCTGCCCCGCGAAAGGCCCAAACTCCGGCGTAGCGGCGGCAGGGGCTGGATGCGCGGCCCCCGGTTTGCCGTATATATAAAGAGCAGCGCGAGACAAACACCTTGGAGAGCCAAAAGGTTGTTTCACTCGCTGCGGCGCTGGATGTAAACGAGCAAGGTTTTTTTTTTGGCGCGGTGGGGCCTTTTTGCAGAGGCAGGAAGCAAGAAAAGGGCACATGAAGAGAGCGGTTAGGCTCTTTAAACGCGGGGGTAGTATCGCCTGTATCGCTTCCAAAAATAAGAGAGAAAAAAGAGAAAAAAACTTTTGAAGTGTGTTTGTGTTTGAGGCGAGGGAGCAAAGGTGTGCTTCAGCGTTTGAGGCAAAAGGCAGGAGTATCTTCTGCGTATGTGTGTGTGTTGTGTGTGCATGTGTGTGTGCATGCGTGTGTGTGTGTGAAGCCCCTCTTGCCAGTTTTAAAAACCATCCGCAGCCCAGGTAAATGGCATGCTGTCCTCTGCACATGCCCGGTGGCTTTCTCTTTCTCTTCACAGGGAAGAGTTCACAGGGCCAGTTAGCACCGTTCACAGTGGACCCCGAGGCTTCACACACACACACACACACACACACGTGCACACACACACACACACACACACCAAAACATACACTCTGAAATTCATACACAAAGATTTCTTCACGCACACGCACACATACACACACACAAGGCCTGTTACAAGAGGCCACAAACATGCACACATCCACACAGTCGTTCTTAAATTCATGCAGCAGGAGTTGTACACACACACACACGCACGCACACACACACACACACACAGTTAGCCCGTGGCTAGAGTGTTCAAACAGGCGTGATATTGAAATCCAGCGGTAGGGAGAACAGTGGGGTTTGCTGAGGTCCATAGCAGGTTATTGATCAAGGTTAGTTTACTGTGAAAACTCTGCCTGTGGCCAAGGGGCATTCACACTAGAGGTGTGTGTGTGTGTGTGTGTGTGTGTGTGAGAGAGAGAGAGAGAGAGAGAGAGAGAGAGAGAGAGAGAGTGTACATTTTTGCACATGCATTCATTGAAACATCCATGCAAAGACAGCAATATTGTGTGTTTATTGTGTTTTTATCAACATGCAAACCTGTTTTTGCATCTTCTTCCTTTCCTCTCTGCAGCGTTCATTTTGTTTACAGCACCAAGCTTCAACACTTTTTTTTTTTTTATTATTATTTTATTTTATTTTATTTTATTTTTTAGTACTACTTGTGGTTTGGGATATTTTTTTTTTTCCACATTTATACTCTGTTTTTTTTGTGTGTGTGTGTGTATGTGTGTGTGATTCCCAGTTGTCAGAAAAATAATTATTTTTTCATCAGAAAATGACCACTTTTACAGAACAGACACATTTTTGTGTGATTTTTTTGATGTTACAATAAATTCAAGATTGGTTATAGATTTTTTTTTCGGTCACGTTTTCTCGGGAAGTGTCGGTAATTTTCCTTCTATAGTGGCTCGCTAATGATTTTTTGAACCCAGAGAGAAATGTTGGTGCAATTTATCAACTTTCTTCACAATAAGTCTGCCCCCCCTCCACAAAAAAAGAAAAAAAAAAAAAAAAAACACGTTAGAGGCTTTAGTGGTGTTGAAATGTGGGCGACTGGAAGCTGATAATTCCTTTACTCGTCTCTTACGTTCAACATGACTGTTTTTCTCCCTCAACTTAGTTATAAGTCAGAGTAAATATTTTGAAATACTAAAATCCAAATATTGCACCAATGTCCCGGTACAGATGAGGGCCGCAGTTCTGAGCTGTAATTGTGTAAAGTCATTGTTTTCTGTTGAAGCTGCTTTAAGAGTCTCTGTTTGGTTTGGTTTGACTGACTGGAGGCGGGTCAACTTTCCCTATTGGCTGGTACTTTTATTTTGGAGACGAAAACAGAAACAGGGACTCAGAGAACACAGAAGAGCAAAAAAAAAAAAGAAGAGCAGAGTCTCGTTTCAGCTCCCGGCTGCGTGCATTAATGGGAAACAGCGACTGGAACTTGTTGCAGAGTTGAATTTGATTTCGGCTTGATATTAACCTTCTGATGCAAAACTCAGCCGGCGGTTTCCCGTTCACGCCGATGGACCGTCTTTACCGGCCGAGCCGCGTTGTAAGCCGGAGGTGAACGGGAGCGAACGAGCAAAACTGATCGGGAAAAGCTTCAGTCGTGGTGCAAGTGCGTAAAAAAAAAAAAAATGACACTGAAGAGATGAAAAATGTAAGAAAATGAGCTCAAATCGCACTGGAACTGTCCTTTACAGGCGAGAGGAGACAAACAATAAAACCCTCTCTGGATAAATAAAGACAATGGATAAATAATACTTTAATATTACTTGGGTTAATATTAAATATGTAGGGGAGAGTGGGGTAATTTGTGCCAAGGGGCAAGTAGTGCCACCCTGTTATCTAGAAAACCATAGAAGAAGTTGGTCATGTGACCACATATTTTTGAAGAGGCATCCATTTCACTCATCCTGCAAAGAAGGGAGACACATGGCTTGAGAGGTAAGAACATTTCAGTTCAAAAAACATTTTTTTGCCCTCCAAAGTAAAATTTCTATGATCAAGGTTTTTTGATTGCTGTGTTTGAACAATTATAGAAAACTTTGAAAACAGTTCACACAGGTTTTAGTACTTTAGTAAGCTACACCATGAGTCTATACAGTTAGCATGATGTTAGCTCAAAACAGCTGGGGGATGCATTTTTTTCAAAATGGTGGGCTTGGGGTAATTTGTGCCAAAGGGCCTGGAGTAAAAAGTGGCACAACTTGTGATTATATACTATATATTACTTTATTGTATTTTACTGTTATTGTACATTGTCTTTGATCATTAAAACTATTCAGATTCAGATGAAGATGATTTGCAGGTGCTCATTTTGGAAGTTTTATTTTGTTCTGGGTTTGTGTTCATGTGGCGCTAGGCCTTGTTAGAGAAAAGTGGCCTGTGATCTTGTTAAAATAATAAATAAATGTTAAATAAATAATTTTGTATTAAATTTGTTTTGCTTTTATATAGCATTATCATTTGTGAGATTGATCTGTTTTACTTCAATTATCAATGGCACAATTTACCCCAGTGTATTCTCTCTAATGGCAAGTTGTGCCACAAAACCACTTTTTTCGAAAGCTATATTTCTCAAATAGTTTATATAAGATCCAGAGTGATTGTTCCCAGGGATGCACAACATCCTAAACTATATGTGCATATTTTTGTTGGAGGCATTACTGTAATCCCCTCGCTTTAAAGGCACTTTAAGTAAAAATTGGCACCACTTACCCCACTCTCCCCTATATCAAACTGCAGAATCCATACATGAGACCAGTGTAAAAAATTAGGCCATTCAGTTAGAGGCCTAAAATCCACTTTTAGGTAATAAGATAATTGGGATAAAGGTGATTGGTATTTAGGAGAAGAGTGATGCATTTCAAATAAACTGATATTTGAAGCCCATCCTGATGATGAATAAATAAATAAATAATGTAATGCACACAAACCTGCAAATAGGCCAGCTATAGCTTGCAGTGTTTACTGCCACATTTCAAAGAAAAAAAGTGGTGATTTTGCAGTTTCAATTTAAATGACCTACATGTCTTTTTTTTTTTTTTTTTTTTTTTCAGAACTGTACCATCTGTGTGTTACACTTAAAGGAGAAGCCAGTTTATCATGTACCTAAGGAAAAAAAAAAAAAATTACACTCAACAAGTAAAGGATGGCTCAGAGGGAGGAACGGAGGAATGCGGTTTGTGTAGTTTTTCTCGTTTTTTGACATAAATCCTTTCAGTCTCCTGCAGCGATTGTGCTGCAGCTGAATCAACTGGATGAGGTCAAGCTGAATCACAACGAAGCCCCGGCGCTCTCAGGTGTGGGTCGGGTCCAATTCAAAAAAAATATCGCTGAGAAAAATACTGTTAGAGTAATAATCTGTGACATTTTCCTGTAAATAACTTTCTTTCTTTTCTTTCTTTTTTTTTTTTTTTTTTTTTGCTGCTCTCTGTCGCTGATTGATGTAACACAACAGTGATTCAACCCAAAGGCTGTCCGTGAACGCTTTTATAATCACTGTTTTAATGGCCAAGAAAGAAAGAAAGGAAGAAAGAAAGAAAGAAAAAACTGTGGGCTAAAGACAGAATGCGGTTCATATTTGTCGATGGGCAGTCAAAGAAAAAAGAAAGTCCAAGGAGAGAGACGCCACCGTCCCGCCCACATCATTTGATTGACAGGCGATCGCTGGGACGTGCAGTGTGGAGACAAAAATAAATAAATCAATAACTAAAGCGAACTCTTCAGAGAACACTACTTTAATAGTATTACAATTTAATAATCAGCATAATAATAATCTGGAACTGAAGACGGGGCTGAATTTCGGGGTTCATGTTGGATTAGGCCAAATTTTTCAAGGCCCACACCATTTTTTTTTTTTTTTTTTTTTTCAAGTTTTAGCCAATTTAGCCATCTACTAACCACATATAACTTACACTGCAGATGATTATTATTGTCAGTATCTGTTCATTAAGGATCGTTAAGTCTATAAAATGTGAGAAATAAAGACAAAAGCTCATGGGAAGTCGCCAAAGTGACGTCTTCGATAATTTTATGAAGAACGGAGAAAAGGCAGACAATCTTAGCATTTTAGCGAAGCTGGAATCAGACAATTGTTGGATTTTTTTTACTTGATAAATAACTAAAACTTTTCACTGAGTCATGATAATTACTGATTATTATAAGCGATTCATTTTCTGTCAATCAGCCAACCAGTTATTATCAGATTGGTGTTGTGGCTGCTTATAGGTGTTAAGTGCATATAAGTGCAGGGCTGTGTTTCCACTGTTTTTATGCTGTGTTATGTGTCATTCATGTTGTATAAGAGCAGAAACAGAGCACACACACACACACACACACACACACACACACACACACAGGCGTCTGACTGAATTCACATTTACATGTTTCTGATTCTGATGAAAATCCTCTTGGCATCAAAATTGTGGAGACAGTTTTTAACTCAGTGTGCGGGTTGTGCGTCTTATTCTTTTTAATATTCAGTCAGTCAGTTCTTATTTTGTCTCGTTTGGTTTTATCTGAGGAGCCTAAACCTCCTGCAGTTTGTCGTTCACCCAACATTCACTTTACACTCTCTGTGTAAACCGAGCACCAAGCCCATTTTGCTCCCGATATGCCAGAAACAATCAATCGCTGACAATCAATAAATCCCGTTTCGATCGGGCCAGGAGTGCCAGCGAAGCCGGGGAGTGTGTGTGCAGTGTGTGAGGTGTGTGAAGTGTGTGTGTGTGTGTGTGTGCAGAGTTCAGATGTCAGCTTTAAACGCAGACGGAGGCTCTCCTTCACGGGCGGACTGGGACTACTCACCGTTTTTCATGTTCTGTAAAACTCCCCCAAAAAAAAACTTGGCTGCTACTCTGCTAATCTCTCTTACATACTGCACACACACGTAGAGACATATTCACACACACACACACACACACACACACACACACACTTGTGCGTACTTTTCTCTAATGAATACGCTAACAAAAGCAGATGTATGAAATGTGTCTGCTACTCCATTCAGGGCCTCAGAGGCCAGGCATCAAACGACCTTCACATGGAGATCTGGCACACACACACACACACACACACACACGTATATGTTTATATATAAGTGTACGTGTGTGTGTGTATGTGAGGATCTTGGGCAGTTTCAGCATGATCACATTCACATACAGTAAAATATATGGCAGGAGTTGATACACACACACCCACACCCACACACTCACATATACATACACACACACACAGGAGTAGTAGTGTTCTTTGAGTCCATCAACAGGCGAGGTGAGGGACACACACACACACACACACACACACACACACACACACAGCCTCATACATACACATGCATCATCTTCACAGCAGTCAGGAATATAGATGGGTTGTGTTGGTATACATTTTTTTTTCTTTTTTTTGTATTTTGCATAACAAGGCAGAGGGATGTGCTCTCTCTCTCTCTCTCTCTCTCTCTCTGTCTCTCTCTAATCTCCTGTCTGTTGTTCGCCCACTTTCTCTCCTCCAAAATACTCCATTTCACTTCTGATTTCTGCTCTCCTATGTCTTTCTCATTATAAAACACACACACACACACACACACACACACACACACACACGCACACACACACATTCTGTCGTAAGGTGCCGACATTAACCCTACACGAACCCTAAACCTAATCCTTTCAAATAACAGACTTTTTTTTTTTTTTTCAGCAGATTTCCCCGTTGTCAACTTTTCTAACTTCTCTGTTAAGTTAGAAAAAAATCCTCCACACGTCCCGAGTAGATCACACTAACCCTTTAACATGCAGCGAGACACAGCCAGCCACCTGCGCTGTCTGAAAGGTGACAAAATGAGGAAACTTGTAGCAGCTCTGAAGCCAAAGGGTGAGTAACCTTCAATAATAACGTCAGGCCATGTCAGGGAACCACTGAGGCCTGATCGACGGGTCAGTATCTGATGTGATTAAACCTAATTTTGGATTTTAGCGCGATCAGGAAAACAGTGGAGGTTTTACACTGCAAAAACGCAAAATCTTACCAAGATTATTTGTCTTGTTTCAAGTCAAAAATGTCTTATTTCTAGTCAAAATATCTCATTACACTTAAAATAAGACATGATCACCTCAGAAGTAACTTGTTTTTAGACAATTGTCTCTTGTTTCAAGTGAAAATTTGCTTGTTTCATTGGCAAAATTTGTTTCTTGTTTCTAGCAAATTTTCACTTATTTCAAGTGAATTTTCACTTTTTCCACTGGCAAATTTTGCCAATGAAACAAGCAAATTTTCACTTCTTTCAAGCAAATTTTCACTTGAAACAAGAGACAATTGTCTAAAAACAATTTACCTCTGAGGTGATCATGTCTTATTTTAAGTGTAATGACATATTTTGACTAGTAATAAGACATTTTTGACTTGAAATAAGACAAATAATCTTGGTAAGATTTTGAGTTTTTGTAGTGTATATTTCATCCCAGATGTGGTTGTGGATGCTCTGCTCAAATGGGCTTAGGATGAAGGCGTCTTGAGCCAGAGACGAGTCTTCTTTTCACTCTTTTTTTTTCTCTTAGACACACATAAGCTGTAGTTTGTGTTTTGTGTTTGCAGGTAAATTTGCAGTGGTGACTCCGTCCGGAAACACCCACGCTGACATGCCCCCTCAGTCATTTTGCAGAGAATCTGGATCTGGATCATCAACTGGAATCAGAAATGACAGTATTAATGCCGTCTATACTGGGGATAAATTCAGCGTACAGCTTTATTAGACTAACATGGACTACTTTTCCTGTTTCCATAGGAAGGGAAGGCGGCGGAGGCGATATACGGCTAAAAATCACTGCACGGCGGATGAATACATGGCTTCTCACCTGAAATAGTTCCAAAAAACGAACCTGGTTTCATCATATTGTGTCAATAATCAGTGGGTTTCCATCCACCTGTTTCTATTCGCATTTTCAGAAATTGCGAAAAAAAAAAAAAAAAAAAAAAACTTGGATGGAAACGCCAGGAATTCGAAAAACGGCTGAAAATTCGCAAAAAAGTTTTTACGCTTGGAGGGGGTGGATTTCTCAGCGTATCGATAAAAGAAAATGCGACTTTTTGCTGTGGAAACAGGTTTTGCGAATAAACGATGACTGGACCGGATACCAGTCCATATCATCTCACGGCGCACTCTCCTCTCAATAATCGCACAACAAAACTAATGGAAACAGGCATAAATTCGCATTTTCTTTTGCGCATTTTGACAAAATTCGCTCAAAAATTTCGATATACAGGGTGACCCAAAAAAAACGGGAACTTTTTAACAATCCAATAAAACCAAGAGTCATGGAAGAAAAATATTTTATTCATAGTAACTGAAACCTGAAAACATGCCATTTAAGAAACAATGATGGAATTTTCATTTTTTGGGTCACCCTGTATTTGGAGGGAAACCAACCTAATATCTATTTTTTTAAAAAAATATATGAATCCATAGGCGCTGGGATAGACTCCAGCACCCACCAGCGACCCTTACGAGGATAAGCAGTTTGGAAAATGAATGAATGAATGAATGAATCCATTGGTTCCTATAATAAAACCAAACGTTAACTTCCATGTTTGAACAATGCTCGGCGTGGTGTGTGCTCAAGTCTTAGCATGTCCTCGCTTCACAAAAATATGTCCTGACTGCAGGTCTGAAAACTCAAAGTGGTTCTCACAAGGATAGATGTGCAAGAACACACACACACACACACACACACACACACACACAATCCCCCCCGCCCTCTCTCCCTCCGTCTCCCTCTGTCCGGTCAGTGTAATGGATGGTGAATCTGTTGCTTACTCATGCATACCGCCGGCAAATTGTCCCTCTCCGATCACGGCCCCGCCGCCGTGTGATTTGTGAAAGACGGGACGCGACAGGAAGAATCGGCGGCTCAGATTGAAAAAGGGCACCGAGGATACCGACAAACTAGTCCGAAAAGGTGCATTTGAAGAAAATTATATATCTGAGGGCTCACAGGCCGCCGGGGTGGGGACGAGCTGTTTCTGTGTGTGTGTGTGTGTGTGTGTGTGTGTGTGTGTGTGTGTGAGCGAGTGTATGTATGTCTGAGCGAGATTAGAGATATGTGAGACACCTTTTAGCGGCGACCTTGCGGTGTAGTGGACTATGAGAATTTTCCTCTGAGCTCTGTGTCAGTGCGTGTGTGTGTGTGTGTGTGTGTGTTTACATATGAATTTACAAGAAAAGAGGAACCGCAAAGCACAAACAACCTTCACCAACAAAAGGCTGAATCTCTTAGGTGCACTTATACAGAAAGCCACACGAGCAGGACCGGCCTCCAGGCAAGATCCAGAGACGAAACGCCGGCCCATTTAGTGACCCACAGGAGGGTAGGCACAAAAAAAATAAACCATTTGGTGCACAAAACACCCCCGACAAAGTTCTCACCGGTGATGCTTGGACCTGAGAGTTTCCTGACGGTGACGGCTGCAAACACATGAGAGCCACACACTCAGCCGAGGACTCCGTGAGAATATTTCCACGTTTGTTTTAAATAGCCTGAGCCTTTGAAAGAACGCGTTGACTTCGTTATCCAATTTTAACACTTACAATACAGAGAAAAATGCAGAGTAATGGGAGTGTTTTCTCCTCCCGAATGTGCAAAAGAAATCAAAGCAAAACCGATTGTGCGGCCCGAAAACCGCAACACAAACCAGACTACCACATCGCACAACACTGCAACTACACATCACCCATAAAAAAATAGAAATAAGACAACTTCATGACGGATTTACAGCAATTTTTCCACATTTGTTTATTCGAATAACACAGATATCACAGCTGAGATGCGGAGATGCATTTTTTTTTTTTTTTTTCTCCTCTTTCTGCTTAGTGCTGGTGATCCTAGCCCTGGATTAGCCTGTATTGTCTTGTCAGACTTTGTCTTTGTGAAATGGTACCCCTGTGTGTGTCTATGTGTAATTGGTGTCCTTCTGTGTTTGAAACTTTCTTTATGCTGCCATTTTGACCAGGACTCCCTGGAAGAAGAGACATTGTGTCTCAATGGGACCTTCCTGGTAAAATAAAGGATAAATAAAATAAAATAAAATAAAATGTGGGCTGATGGGACGGCCACAGTCTTGGGGGAGGGGGGGGGGGGGGGGGGGGGGGGGGGGTCAGGTGAGCTGGGCGTGTCCATGCTTGTGAGGCAGGTGCTGTGGATGATGTCGCCTCACCTGCAAGCAAAATCCAAAAAGATATGAATGTCGTTTGACCAGTTTGCTTTACTGGACTGTTGAAACTATGCAGCTGTTTTAGAGAGCGGGGCTTAGACTCACTTGTTGCTGTGTAAAGGTTTTGCAGATGGCGGTCTGAAAAAGAGAAATTACCGTCTGAGCCGACCTCCTGTCCTCCTGACCTCGGATAAGTAGAAAATAGAAAATAGATGGATGGATAAGCAAAATGCAAGAATGTGGGAATTAGTTGATTTCAACAGTGAGGGCAAAAGTTTCGCAGTTGTTTACCCTTTATTATCATGAAAACTGACCTTCAGATGGCACTCTTTAATAAAAAATATTTAGGTTATGATGTATGTTGTCTCTCTCTGCACTACAGTCACATGCAATTTGCTGATAAGCCAGTAATTTATTTGCTAAAAGAGGAAAAGTCACATCAAGTCACAGTAGCCAACATATAAGAGGAACTGTGTTGGCTGTATTATGCTTTTACTGTTACTAAATCAGAGTCCAAACTGATTCAAAATTTGACTGGTCTTGTTCACACTGATGCCAGGAAAGAAAATGGCCTATATGAACTTTAATTCAAAAAGTAATGATGTGGACGACTTGAGAAACTGATAATGTGACACCAGAATTACGGCTTCGAATATGTGAAAAGCCCGGGACATACAACCAGAGATGGACAGAGTTAAAGAATTATTAGTTGCAGAATTAGCGCCACCTGTTGCTCACCTCGATGAAACCAACTCCAAATATTCGCATAACCGAAGTGGACGGAAACGCGCATAAATTCGCATTTTGTTTTAGCGATTTTCTGAAAATTCGGTTAAATTTTGCGATATATTCGGATGGAAACCCGACCACTGGTGTGTTGAGCACGGTCCAGCTGTGTGTGTCAGGGGGCAGGTGTACTCTCTCTCTCTCTCCAGCACTGAGTCTATCTCGCTTGACCACCGACCAGACATCAGAATCACAGCAGTTTTGTCACTGAAATATATTTCATGTTGACAAAAAATGTTTTTGCAGGCAGATATCGTAGCAATAACGAGATTTTTGTGTAACAGGCATCGTTATCGAGTTTGTGCACTGCTAACATAACTCTTAATGTTAAACTCAAGCTCGCTCGACCGGTGTGTTCCAGGCACATTAACATTATAAGTGTGTGTGTCTTGAGCCCATCACATGAGGCTAGCTAGGTGCTGAGAGCTGTCGGATGTCAAGAAAGACGTGAACGTACCTGCGTCTGCAGCTCCTCGCTCGTCCTCCTTCTTCCTCGGCCTCTTCCCCAGACTCTGTGAAACTTTTTCACGAGTCGAGTCTGCAGGTTGGTCAAGCTGCAGGACAGAGCAGGGTGCACGTCGCTGCTCAGCCTGGGACATTAAATCAAACGTATTTATTTATTTTATTTTTTTAGAATTGATCTCCTCGCTGTTCCCGATGCACGCTGCAAACTTTTCTCCCCACTTCCTTTTCCTTGCTCGGCGGCCTCTGATTGGACGGCGCTCTAGGTGGCTGCCGGCTCCGCTCACAAGTTTATAGAATAACATAAATTCACTCGACTTAACTGGAATATAACCCACATACGGTAATGTCCACCATATTGTATATGACCCACATACGGTCCAACAGCCTCCACTTTTAGTATAATTTAACCCAAATACTGCTCACCCCAGCCCAGTATTATAGTTTAATATAACCTACATACTGACAACAGGCCCTGCTGCTGCTTCTGCTGTTTTGGTGGATAAATGTCGTCGTTTTGTTTCCCGGTTCAGTCGCCAACACAGGAGGACAGGAGCTACAGCGACAACATTTCCTGTGCAAGTCCAGTTTGGAGGTGCTGCTGCTTTACTCGAGGGTTTCCATTTTGTGAGATTTTTGTACTTTTTCTGCCTTGATCTGACGGCTGGAGTTACTCTGCAGAAGAAGAAGAAAGTTTTTTCATGCAAAACATCAGATTTCCTGCCAGACCAGCCGACAGGATCTGGAGCGGTCAGAGCGAGTACATTAAATTAATGCATCAAGCATTTAATTTAAAATAATTTAAAAGGAACGATTCTTCACAACGACTACTTTAACTTCTATACTTTCACAAAAGGAATATTTTGAATGCAAAATTTTGACTTTTAATGGATTTTTTTTTTCATTATGGTATTGAGACTTTTTTAAGTAAAGGTTTTGGACAATGTTGGAGTTTATATGAAAACCAGAAAATTAAGATTAAGGCCTCATTCAGACGGTGAGCCCATGTCAGATTTTTGGCATATCTGGTTTGGAGTCAGACTGAAAAAAAAAAATCTGGAAAAACACATCAAAACTGATATTTTTAATCAGATTAAGCCACATTCGTGTGTGGTTTGAAGTCAGATCACTTGAAATGGGACAACATACGACGCCGGCATCAGCTCCAGAGCGCCAGAAATGAAAAAAAAAAAAAAAAAAATGAGAGTCACGAAAGATGCCGTGCGGCGAAAGTCGATGCGTGTGCAGCTTTTTGTTTCACTTTGATCATTAAAGGTCAGGAATGATCAATGAGAGAGAGGAATATCAGCCCGCAAAAAGAGAAATGTGATGTGTTGCCTCTTGAGAGCAGGAAATTGAAGATTTACATTATCGTGGTCATTTCTATGTAAATGCCTCGCGCCATATCACCGACGATTTTATCAAAAGGAGGTACATGAATTCGACCGAGCTGCATTTTGAGTCCAAATCGGTGGTTCAAATTGAAAATAAATAAATATATGACTAAAAAGTAGCGTTTTTTTTTTGGATGTGCGAAGTGTGAATGTATCCAAAAAACCTATACTACCAGATAAATTCAGGATATACAGTATATTTATTAATTTATTTGTTTAAACGCAGGCCTGGCTGCATCCACGGCCTGGACAGTAGCAGGAGATGACAGATATGAGTTGATCCATCCAAGAACAGTCAACTTTGCCAAGCCCTGCAGATAGCTGAGTGCTGGTAATTAGATACTGCTCTTATGAGCTTATGAGGCTATTAATAATAGGGATGACGGCTGTGAAGAAAAAAAAAAACTCTGCAGAAACATGCAAATGACTGTCACAGAGAGCTGGGGCCGCCTCACCTGTTGAATCGCGACGGTGGAGATTATTTTGAGAAAACCTGGTCGTCCTGTTCGGAAAATAAGGCGCTAAAATGTTGACCTGAAGCAGTGGAAATAATCGTCACTCACACACACACACACACACACTACCAAAAAACAAGCACATGCTCCTAATATGATCCTTGAAATCACAGGCCAGCACAGTAGAGCTTTCATAAATTAGCCTACTTTATGACAAGCCGCTAGCTATTATAGGGAAGGAAAAAATATATCAAAGATAAAAAACAAAGAAAATAAAGGAGGGGAAGAGGCGAGGGGGGGGTTGAGAGGGACCCTCGCTAATTCAGAACAGTAGACAGAGCATTGTGCCAAGTCTGCCTCCCCTCTCTCTCTCTCTCTCTCTGCACACACACACACACACTCACACACACCCTGTCTCTTTCAACGGACCGAGGGGAGGCTACAGCTTTCTAGCCATAAACATCTCGCGGGTAGGTCTGCACTGGGCCTTTGCCACGATACACATTTGCTTATTTGAAAAAAAAAAAAAGGCATTCTGGCACCAAACCCACTTCTCTTTTTCTCTCTCTCTCTCTCGCTGCCTGTCTGATCGTTCCTGGAGGCCAGAGTTGAGGCTGTGATAGAGATTAGGACAGCAGCACCACTGACAAGGCAGCTAAATCTACGCTGGCTGACAAACCTGGCAGTAGCAATGTTTGGGGAAGGGTTGTTTCAAAAAAAAAAAAAAGGAGAAAAAAAAGGAGAAAAAAAAACAGAGATGGAGATGGAGAAATGTCTTTGACTAATAGCGGTGGGGGAGGAGAGAGAGAGGGGGGCGAGGCGAGGAGCCGGGTCAGGATGTGGGACGTTTCGGACGGGGACAAAATGGATGATTGGGGAGGCTGATCAGTTACGATCGAAGGCAGATGTAGGGGCTTTTGCACGGCTGATTTGGATTTAATAAGGTATGTGTGTGTGTGTGTGTGTGTGTGTGTGTGTGTATGGTGCATCTGCATGTGTCGCTGTTAAAGGCTGACTACACAATCTGTATACATAGGAGAAGGTGTCAGTGGCGTGCAGCCCCGCAGGGATTCGCGCAGACAACCGTCCGCCGTTGCAAAGTGCTGAATTCACAACACTTCAAGAGCCGCCGCCGCCGCCGCTTTACCACCCCGAAACCGCACGGCACCCGTCGCCACTGTCAGGCACAATATGGTGCCCATATGCCCGTGATGGCATCCAGATGAGTGGAATCGAGGGGAGACTTCCATGGCAGGGAGCCATCTCGGGCCTGATTAAACAACTCGGGTTCGTTTTGGATGGACGGGGGACGGCTTTCCTACCCGGCGGTCACCGAGCGAAGGCCCCCGAAAGATAAACTCTGACTTTTAAAAACAGACGGAGAGAGCTCTGCCTGACCCGTTCCAGCTCTTCCTCCTCAGTTCGGCTCTATCTGCCAGAACAGGACACCGAGTGTAAAGCCTTATATGCAAAGTGTAAATTTTCAAAACCAGCGAGAGCACGTTGATGCATCGACGCCACGGCGAGATGATGAATTATCTGGTTTGGAAGCGTTCAGCGAACAAAAGCACACAGTCAACCAATTTTTATAATAATGCGAAACAGATCCGAAATTGAGAAAACGAACATCTGCAGATCATTCAGAAAGCCAGGAAGGGTGTAGCAACACCGCACCGACTGCTGTTTGTGTGCGTGGATGCCTGCATACATGCAAGTGTGTGTGTGAGTGTGTGTTTGGAAGCATTTACCATACAAAAGTATATAGTCACCAATTTCTATAATAATGTAAAACAGATCCACAATGGAGAGCCTGCACTTCTGCAGGCCATTGACAAGCCAGTGAGGGTGTGCTAAGTATTGTTTGTGTTTGTGTGTGTCTGTGTTCACGTGCATGTGTATCTGCTTATGTGTAAGTGTGTGTGTGTGTGTGTGTGTGTTGTATATTTAGAGCATTTACCATAGAAAAGTACATAGTCACTAGTTTCTATAATACTGTAAACCAGATCCAGAATGAAGAGCATGCACTTCTGCAAATGATTCAAAAGCCAGGACCTGCTCGCTATTGTTTGTGTTTCTGTGTGTGTGTGTGTGTGTGTGTGTGTGTGCATATGTGTTAGTGTATGTGTGTGTGTGTGGGATTAGAAGCATTTACCGTAGAAAAGTACATAGTCACTCAAAGTAAAAAAAGCTCCAAAATTGAGAAAACAAAGGTCTGCAGATCAGTCGAAAGCCAGTGAGGAGGCACTACTGTGTGTTTGTGTGTGAGCATGCGTACGTGCGTGCCTGTGCGTGTGTGTGTGTGTGTTTGCGTACACGTGCGTGCATGAGTGTGTTTTTGGAAGCCTTTACATTACGGCAAAGTGCCGTTGTCATGTTCTTCTGCAGATCATTCAGAAACAGCGAGGGCGTAGCGACGTCGTACTAACCGGTGTTTGTGCGTATGTGCGTGTATGTGTGTCTGCAAAAGTGCGTACATGTGTGGATGTGAGTGTGTGTGTGTGTGCTATTTTCTCTCTCTCTCTCTCTCTCTCTCTCTCTCTCTCTCTCACTCGCTCTACACCCACCACCTCGCAGTTGCAGATTAGGCTGCTTAGCGCTCACCGCAGGGCGAGCTAATCACCAAGGAAAGCGAGGGGTGGGGAGGTGGCAAGTGAGAGAGAGAGAGAGAGAGAGAGAGAGAGAAGGGGAGTGGCATTCAACTGCCCCCCCTCATCCACTACCCCCCACCCTTTACACCCCTCCTCTGCCACCACCCTCTCTCCCACCCACCAACCCCAACCATCTGACCCCCGCTGCTCTCGCCCCCGCGCTGCCCGCGGGGCACCGTCACAGTGACAGCGGTGTGACAGTAATCTTCCAGTGACACTTCTCGTTTTTTTTTCCCTCTCTTTCTTTCTTTCTTTTTCTATTTTTTTAATGGGTGGGGGGGTTCATTTCATTGCATTTAACCCCCCCCTCCACACACACACACACACACACACACCCATCCCCGCCTCCTCCCAGTATACCGTGAGACTTAGAGACTTAGCCGATTGCCCCCGGAGAAGACAACAACGCGGCCGCACAATGCCACGGCACAGCAGCCGACACCCGCAGCCAGGAGCGCGGAGATGCTTTCTCTCCCCTCGCCTCTAAAAATACTTACACACAATGCATCTGATAATAGGTTTATGCAATGATGCACCGGCGCATGGTAATGTATCCCCCCCCCCTCCATCTCCAATCCATCCATGTAAACAGTGCATGGAAATAAACAGCCTGATGTCATGCAGTTTTGTCTGTTTAGCTGATGGAGGAAATTACAAATGTTAAAATGCACAGGGTTTTTTTTTTTTTTTTAGTTTTTTTTTTTAGTAGTAGTAGTAGTACAAGTGTAAAACGATATGCTAATTCACACGTTGGCCTTAAACACTGCATAATATCCAAAATAAGGACAAGAGCTAATCTGGTGAGGGTTTCGATAGCAGGGCGGCTGTTTGTCTGAAGCCGAAAATAGACGTCGAGAAATCAGAGAGAATAAACGAAGACGGAGGTTGTGGAGAAGCGCGACCTCTAGCCGCGCTCCCTGCCAAGTTATGATTTAAAAACCCTCCCATTTCATCCCAAGTTATTTTCTGCGCTTGTTTGAACTGGCGCACGTGCAGAATTTATCTCCGTGTTGAACACAATGAGGAGCAATGTGTCTACGCATGTGTCGGTAAGCAGAAGGTAGCTCTCCAGACCAAAAAAAAAAAAAAAAAAGGGGAAGAGAAGCAAGATTTAAGAGCACTGTCGCTCGGTCTGTGCCAAGCGTCTCCATAAATCCTAATACAAAGTCATTCTCTGTGTAAAAAAAAAAAAAAAAAAGAAAGAAAAGAAAAAAGAAAAAAGAAAGAAAGGCAAAGAAAGGGAGGGAATGAATGCATTTTCTTCTTATCTATCAGTCTTTCACTCTCTCTCCCTAGTGAGAGAGACAGAAGGGAATAAATGATTTCACTCTCTCTCTCTCTCTTTCCCTCCCTCTCTCTCTCTCTCTCTCCTCGGTGTGGGCTGACAGCACGGCAGATGGTGGTTTAAGCAGTGAATTTATGAGCGCCACAATCTTAATGTTGCAGAAAGAAAAGAAAAGGACTCGCATCAAACGCCACTGACAAATGCACTTGCTAATATTAATGCACTCCTCATTCATCCAATATGTTGCCTAATTGCTTTTCTGTACACAGTAATATGGCACCTGCTGCTCAAGTCCGGCACTCGCGTCAGGAGGGGAGAGAGAGAGAGAGGGAGAGAGAGAGAGAGAGAGAGAGAGAGGGATGGGTGGGTGGGGTGAAGGAGGGGGGGTTGATGATAGAGAAATGGAAGTCGAGAGAGAGAGAGAGAGGGAGAGAGGGAGGGAGGGAGAGGGGGGGTGAGATGAGGAAGAATGTCTCTCTCTCTCGCACGCGCTCTTTTTTCTCTCTATCTTCTCTTTTTTTTTTTTTTTTTTTTTTTTTTTCCCTTCCTTCCAGTGATGGATGCAAGGCTGTGGATCATGCGCCGGACCTGTCAGTGTTCCTAATTAAAATTTTATACTTACAGGCTCGGGGAAAAAAGGTGGAAAGCACTCAGTAAACAATCAGTTATGAGAGGAGAGGAAAGGAGAGGCCATCACACACACACACACACACACACACACACACATTCAGGCACACACACACACAATCCAATTTTAAGTACAGCATCATACAGTGAAAATCCTTGGACTTTACTAGAGCTTAACAAGGCCATCACGCCCGCAGATCAAGCCCCGAATCCAAAAAGGGCCCAGAACAGAAGAGAGAGAGAGCCGCCCACCTTCGACGAAAAAGAGGAAAAAAAAAAAAAACTCTTTCATTGGCTCTCACGGACGCGCCAAGTGTAATAAAAAAAAGCACAAAGGCCGTTATGCAGCGCGGCTGTGTCACCTTCGGAGTATCGGTGACTAAAGTGCTTTCACAGAGACGTTGGACTGAGCTTGAAAAGTTGAAATGCGCCTTCGCAGTTTTACTCCAATCAGCGGCTCCAGCCCGCGCCGGGCAGCGGGCCGGCCGCCGAGGGTCACTCCTGTTAAAGGCAAAGCGGTGACACCACGGAGGCTCCCAGGCGCACGAACCTGCGCGAGCTCAGCGTTAAACATGAAGAATGCATCAATTGAAACCCAATTAATATAGATCAATATCACACGATCGCACGTGGAGAGTGAATTACTGAAAGCTGGTATCCTGGTGCAAAAACACCTCCTTCTCCATGTTCTTCCTCTTTTCCAGTTCTACCTCATTATTATTATTTACGCTGTCATCCTGTGACTTTTTTTTTTTTTAAGTCAGACAGACGAGCAGCATCATTTTGGCGTGTTGCTTCATGTTTGGGGTCCATATGGGGCCCGCGCTCACCCCCTATAGCCCCGCCATTATCTGCCCTCCAGCTGCTGTTAAATGCACTAAATTGTAAAATAATGAGTCTGTAAATTGCACGCAATTACAGAGTGAAATTGAATAAATCCTCCCAACTATAGATTGTCCTTTCTCTTTACATCACACTTAATTGATCCGCCTTTGATGAAGAAGACCCGATATTTCCTTCGCTGGTGGGGCTGAAAAACCACAGACGCGTTTTGCTGTTTGGTGCATCTGAGGCTCCGAAACAGATGAGTTGTGATTTGAACGATGAGAATTAGCAATAAAATTGATTGCGCCGGTTATGGATATTAGATGTACAGCATGTTCTCCTGGTTCCTCGGTGGATGATCAATGTGCACGATTGGAATGATGCAAATGAAACCGTTAAATACAATAAGATCTGAAGCTGTGGTTAAAAAAAATACGTGCTTTTCCCTTAAAATCTGTGGCTAATCTCTGTAAATATCAGGCAGATAGACTAAGCAAATTAACAGGATGTGTATTTCCATGTATTAAGTGTAAAGGTCACGCACTGGATTTTAGCCTGTGTGCTAAATGCATCTTTAGCACCTCAGCAAACAAATTCAACCCACATTTGTGCAATATTTTACATGCAATTCATCCTTATTGAAGGGCCACATTATAAATAAACAGATAAAGCGCATTATTATTATTATTATTATTATTATTAATATTATTCCTTAGAAAACACTGAATCCCATTTTAGACGCTGAATGTCAAACCGGCAGAATTAGGTTTTGAGATATTCAGTGACTGCAAGGAATTCGCACACAGTGTTAATCCAAAATAGGATAGAAATCACTTGAAAAATGTAAAAGCTTAATCATACAAAATGATGGCTGGCATGAAATTAACCCTAAGGAAAAAGAACTATAGTAATCCTGTAATACATTTTAAAAGGATGCCATACAAATATCACAGGGCGACTATAAGCCCCTTATTGGAATATTAAAGGAACACTATGGTGATGCCAGATTAAAAACACATTACCTACAAAAAGGTCACTGTAAACTCACTATAGCATGCCACAGACAGACTGCAAACCCCTATAGGAAAATTAAAGGAATATAACACTTTTTTTTTTTTACAAGGGAAAAATCACTTTGGAATATTATTGAGGTCATTAACGATCTTAAGCCCCCTAACAGCATTTTTGCAGGTAGGGTAAAACTGAAATGTAAATAATTTTCTTTAGCATGGACACGCCGCATTTTTAAATGAAACCACTCACGTCTAGAAATCGCAGCAAATGCATTCATAATGAATCGTAATACATCATAAGTGTGCCTATTAACGTACATAGCAGGTCCAAACAACACACCCGCGCTAATTATAAACCTGTTGTATGAGCTTCTTCCAGCTCATGCATAATTAATATTACAAATTATATAAATTCTAATCAAGTGTATTTTTTTTTTTTTTTTTTTTTTTTTTAAAGTGCCACCAAATGTTCCCTCTCAAAACAACTCCAAACAGGAGAAGATGAATTTTTGGTCCAAAAGGCACCATAAGTTGAAATAATGAGACAGGAGACGCTGAAACATCAGACACACAGTCAATCATACAGGATTCACTCTGAGAGACAAACACACACCTGCTTTCCCCTGTGTGTGTGTGTGTGTGTGTGTGTGTGTGTGTGTGGGTGGCTGGTTTGGTGTCTGTACGTGCATGTGTTTACCTTGTTCCTCTGTTTGTGTGTGTGTGTGTGTGTGTGTGTGTGTGCGTGCATCCTAACTCTTTTATGCGTGAAATGGAGAACACTATGCACCTGAAGGCACACGTCAACACGCCAAAAACAGCCGTCAGCTCAGGACTTGAGTCAAATCCAGCTGTTCGCACACACACACACACACACACACATATATATGCACACGTCCACCAAAGCAGGTTCCGGCTGCATGTATTCCAGAAGTGAAAACCCAACTCGTATAAATAAGGCAGTAAAAATAAAAGCTGTAAAAATTATTTTTCCAGCGCAGTTCCACCCACTCATTATGACTAACACTATCAGTTCAGACGGCGATTTCCCCCACGAGACAAATAACTGGAATTATTTTAATTATTCCTCAGTCAAAACAGCAGCATGCACGTCTTCTGTGATCCATCCGCGTTTATAAAAAACCCATAGTCTCGACACATTATCGCCACAAATTGTTCGGATTGCACGAGACTTTGTTGCAGGTGAATTTGTTCTGCAGAGAAAAAAAAATAAAAAATAAAAAAAATAAATAAAGATTTAGGATTAAATTTGACTCAACGTGTCTCGCTGTGTGTCCATGCATCAGTGCTTGTGCTACAGCTGTAACAACCCTCTATTAGATTTACATAAAAGAAAAAAAAAAAAAAACAATATAACAATACTGCAGTGATAATAATAATAAAAAGAGCTTATTCCCATGCCAGCGAGCCCTAAGCCGGCACTTTCCCTTTCATGCACCGAGGTCAAAACAACCCCGGTGTTTTATAGTTGGTGTGTTTTAGGGAGAAGAAGAAGAAAAAAAAAAAAATGGCTTCCCTGAATTAATCACCGGCACATTTGCAAGTGGGAGAGGGACCAGAGCATCATCATCATCATCATCACCATCACCATCATCTTCGCCAGAGATATATACTACCCACAATCCTTTTCCACAAGCCGACTAATTAGCCGCAGAAAGGTCAAGTAAAGTCAGGGTGTGATTAGAGAGAGGAGGTGGGGAGGAGGAGGGGAGTCAGCGAGGAGGAGAAGAAGAAGAAGGAGAAGAAGAAGCTCACATACATCTAGTTTTGGATCTGTGCCAGCCCTCCTCTCTCTCTCTCTCTCTCTCTCTCTCTCCCTCTCTCTCTCTCTCTTTTTTTTTTATTTCTTCCCCCCTTCTCTGTCCCCTCTCATCTTCCCCTCCACACTACACTGACTTACAGCTATTTTACAAAACGAGGGGCTTCAATTTTTAATGAAATGCTTATGTTGCTGCACCTGGACACGTCGGCTGAGCCGGCCGAGCAGGTAAGGGTTCCCAGGAGGGTCATAATACGGCAGCCATTTGCAGGAAAAGGAGTATGAGAACGCTACGAGTGCCAGCCGTGATGTCAGGCCTCCTGTGTGTGTGTGTGTGTGTGTGTGTGTGTGTGTGTGCAGCCTGTGTCAAAGTGTAAGCTTACCTAAACCCCAGCTGACTCACATTTTTTTACTTTCAGATTAGATCTCATCTGTTTTTAAACAAAAGATCCGGCGTAAATTAAATGAATATATTAAAGTGGCTCGCGTCAAACTGTCGTGAAATATAAGTAGATATATCTTTTATGGGAGTTAAACAAACAAAACAAAAAAAAAAAAGTTAATTTATTGTTTTAATTTCTTGTTCATACAGATGGTGTTTTTTCCCCTTATGATAATCACCGATTCGAGTCATAATTTACCCCTTCTGTTTTAAATATGGAATTGGGGTTTATCCTTCATTTTTGTCTGATTCTGATATAAATTCACAGTGTAGATCATAACGAGCGGTATCAGCGTTTTGGTGATTCACAGGGCGGGGTGTTCCAAGGAAGACAAAAAGTATAAATCAGCTGGTTTGGGCTCATATATTCCAAAAAAGGACGTGTCATTTTAACCCATCTGTGCGTCTTCTTGATGTAAATCAATACAAGATGTTGAAAACAACCTACTGTGTGTCGGGGATTTCCATTCACAGATATTGCACCGAAGCTGCAGATGCATTATTGCCATTGTGCTGCATTTTCACTGTTAATTTGCCATTAATTTCATTATGATTAGCTGCTGAGAAAATGACAGTTCTGTCTGCACAGCCCTAACAATAGATTCATTAAGATCAACCTGTTACTTTATATTAGTTACACTGCAAAAAAAAAAAAAAAAAAAAAAAAAAAAAATCTGAGTCTTAACAAGTCATTTAGTCTCATATTCAGTGCTCAAATCTTGTTTTTCTTCTTTCAAATAAAATATGAAAAAGAAAAAAAAAATCTGCCAGTGGGATGAGATAATCCCACTTGTTTCCAGTGCAGTTTCACTTGTTTCAGGAATTTTTCTGGGATTGAGTGTCAATCTGTCGAAACAAGGCGGAATGAGGCAGATCAGACCGCCGGGATCGAGAAAAGTTGATTAGTCCTGGAAGCAAGTGGGATTATCTCAATCTGCGGACATATTTTTTTCACCTGTCTGAGGAAGAAAATGAGATTTGGATGCTGAAGTTGAAGCTAAATGACTTGTAGTTTTATTTATTTATTTTTATTTATTTTTTTTGCAGGTATGGAAGGTAAACAAGGTCAAAATGCAGCACTGGCACAAACCGTGGTGCAATGGAAAGTAACAGAAATGTGCGTCGTCCCAAAGAAAATGCACAGATGTGTTCAAAATGACACCTCTTGTAGCTTACCCGCCCTGTTGTTTACCACGACAACGCTGTGTGCACTTGAGGATGGGCCTGTGTGTGTGTGTGTGTGTGTGTGTGTGTGTGTGTGCGCGGTTGAGTGCCAAGTGAAAAACATGGCAGTCGACGCGGGGCCGGTGTTATTCCCAGCGCGCCTCGTACAGTGGTCTTGCCGCGGGCTTCTCCCCTGGCTCAATGTAGAGTCAAAACATTTCCTGTGGTAAAAAAAACAACACACACACACACAAACACGTACACATTCGCGCACACACTCATGCATCGCCGCGGAGCGTGTGTATGCTTCCCTGTCAACAGCAAAAACACAGCAACATGTTGGATGACACTGACACTGACACTGCACCTACTGTACAGTCCCAACCTTTGGGAATTCACTCGAGTGAAGAGGCAGTGTATACTTAGTGTCACGGATCCAAATGATGTGTGTGTCATTCTGCAGGCATTTTCTAAAGCAACGTATGCTTTAACACACACACACACACACACACACGTGCAGGAAGAGACAATGGCTGCACACTTGCCCTTTTACCTGGAATGGCCTGATCCCTGAGGGGAGTGGTGTTTTAAGACGCATACACACACTCTGTCTCTCGCTCGCTCGCGCTCTCTCTCTCTCTCTCTCACACACACACACACACACACACACAGATGCATGGTAAGTGGACCCGCAGCCTAATGGAGTTTAATTACTCCCAGCACATCCATCAGGGGCTCCAGTAGGGGAGTGGAGTATTTTATCACCACTTTTAGGGGTTATTAGTACAAATACACTGTCACCCTGCATTACTACTGCAGCGCTTTAGGGTGCCATGCCCTCCCCACATTCATTACAATCTCTATCAATATCTATCAGAACTAAGCACTGCCTCTCTCTCTCTCGCTCTCTGTCTCCATCTCTGCTCTCCCTCTTCACCATTAAAAGATGAAGACCGACCACCGGCCGGCCTTCATCCCTCCTCCTCCTCCTCCTCCTCCTCCTCTTTGACACACACCTCTAAAAAGTTTCGCTCCATTTATCGTCCGGCGCTCTTCCGGGGCCCGGGCTGTCGGGGCGGAGTTGATGGAGTTTGGCAAGGACGCCGGCGGCCCGGTGACTTTAAGAGCGCCGGCGGTCGCACAACAGAAAAAAAAAAAAAAAAAAAAAAAGAGAGAGAGAAAGAGGGGAGAGAAATTCCTGGATCGGATGACAACTTTTAGGGGAAGCCGAGCACATTATTCACTTCGCGCCATTACCGAGCGCGCAAAGGTGAGGGGATTAAGAGAGATTTGCTTCTTTTTTTTTTTTTTTTTTTTTTGTGATGTGTAAAGTTTCTAAAGGAGAGGGACAGTTTGCAGTTTCTGGCCAGCCGGGGGAAAGTGGAGGATATCAATCAAGCAGCATCCGACACCTATGGAGTCCATTACTGACTGCCGAGACTGACATTTTGACTCATTTGAAGGGCTGCTCTTGTTCGGGTCTTTTACATGATGATGGTGTGTGTGTGTGTGTGTGTGCCTGCTCCATCACAGGATCTCACTAAGCGGTACGTAGCAGCCAATAGGCCTCCTATAGCTCTCTGTGGAAATCTGGAGATCGACAGCCTGAATCTCTCGACTCTCTTGAGATTTTGATCCGACACATCAGAACCAAAGCAGCCTGATGAGACACAGTTTTACTTTGACAAACATTTTTTTCAGAGGCAGAGATAACCGAGGTAAACCTCAATGGGTGGAGCCAAAGAACCTCAGTTTTTCTGGCTAACACTCCGTTTGATATAAGTCTGCATTTGGCATTTCCAACTTTTTAGTGGTGAAAATTTTCAGCCAATAGTATTTGATTAACAGTGTAAAACTTAAAGTGTTATGAATTGCTTTCACCACTTGTTGTTAATATTAGCAGGCTTGTTAGATAGATAGATAGATAGATAGATACTTTATTCATCCCGAAGGAAATTCATTAGTAAATGCGTTAGTAAAAGTTGGTTTTTTGTTTTTTTTTCTGACTTCAATATTATACGTCCCTTGCACCCTGGTCTTTACCGCCGGCAGCCACTTGGTTAGGTCGAGGCACCAAAATCGGAAAAAGGACACGGTCTCAGTCACGTGCATTGCACTGCTATATCGCCATTATTTGGTATTCATCCGTGGATCAAACAAGCTAAACTCCACATGGAAGCGAGGGTGTTCAGTGTTCAGCTTTTGGATGTTTTGAACTGCGGGAGCTGCATCTGTAGACGCTAATTTAACCAGATTTCTCTCTCTGCCATTCAGGTTTAGTTCCACTGCGAACAAATGTTGTTTTTTTTTTCCCCCCTCAATTCAGTTTTAAAGCCGCAGTAATCCAAATTTCTGAGGGTGAGTTTAAGTGAACAAGTTTAGACTGACAGGGTTTTCATTGTGGGCCCGACTCACCCGTAGATTATTCCACACTTTCTGTCTGTGTGGTCTGAATGGTCGTCACTTCGATTTTGCACCTTTCAGGACTCAGGTCAACTGTGAGAACCACGTAGACTCAACCACAAAGGACACGCTTCACGCTGAGTCCAAACAGTCCTCGTTTTAAATCGCCCCTCTGCGGCTTTATCGGCTTCAACGTCATCCAACAAACGCTTTTTCTGACTCCAGAAGTCCTAAAAGTCCAATCTGCCACATTTCATCTGGAGGCCTAAACAAGAAGTGATTTGGCTCTCCCCGCCCACATAAAGCAGAAGTAGAGCTCAAAGAGTCCTGACACTTGGTAAGTGGCAGCTGTTGGCCACAGGTTCGATGGCTGCCGAATGTTATTTAGAGGTAAAACCACACAGCTTGGGCTTGCTAAGTGGCACAATTATCGCGCTTACACACTGTTTACGTCCATGGCACACACCTGGCACGATTTCCTCAATGTGCATTACCGTATAAACCCACCTTTGGAAAATGCATATGATCTCCCCCCTCACCCTCCCACCTCTCAAAAAAAAAAAAAAACATGTAAGTGGAGGGGTTCATATGCAGAGGTCGATATATAGCAGCTAACTCACTGCTGCTGTCAAATAAAACAGAGCTTTCAGAGAGACGCGCTAAAATCCTGCCTGAAAGCCTGCAAGTAATGAGATTTTCAAAAAAATTAAGGTCTGTGTGTGTGTGTGTGTGTGTGTGTGTGTGTGTGTGTGTGTTTGTGTGCATGCATGTGTGTGTGGCTGCATTTGTATGCAAGCACTTGCCTAGAAACACACCGTTTTAAGACACAAGCTCCACCATCATCATCACATCAACTCCATATGTTGTATCTCTGTCATCCCCCCACTCACTACACACACACACACACACACACACACACACACACACATTAGAAAATCCTTCCACTTCAGTCATTTTTAAACTTCCTGTTTCAACCCCCATCTGACCAGGTGGCTGTTTATTCTCCTTTAATTATTTTCATTTTTTTTTTTTTCTTTTCCTTTCCCGGGACCATGAAATAAAAATCCATACGTGGATTCCCTGAGCTCTCGTTATCCGGTTGCACATATTTTAAAGCAAAATAAAACGGCGGCGTAATGAACGCTGGAATTTGACCCCATGCTGTTCGGGTCGTGCAAAGGTCAGGGAAATTAATTTCGCCCACTGTTACAGAGGAAAAGGCCGAGGAGAGAAGTAATAAACAGAGAGGAGGGAGAAAAGGTTATGAATGCAATCAGAAACGCGGTGTAAGTCGAACCTTTACGGCTGCGTGTTATTCACCAGTTGATGAGTTACTTCCACAATTCATACATTTCAAGTCTTTTTTCTTTTCTCCAGTTCCTGCTCTGCGTACGTTGTGCATTTTGAACTTTCTCACTCTGCAGCCGCGCACACATGGACGTGTATCTTTCGGCGTGCTCTAAATTTAATCTTATCTCTTTGTAAAAGGGTGGTTAAGTGTGTGTTTGTCTGTCTGTGTGCGTGTGTGTGTGTGTGTGTGTGTGCGAGTGTGTGTGTGTGTGTGTGTGAAGCACCTCGAGCGCTGCTGTCATCCTTTTTGAGAACAAAAGCACTCAGCGTTACGAGCCGGTCCAAGACGAGCTCCGTCCTGTTATTTATGGAAAACGAGGAGTGCACGGATTAAAAAGATGATGCCAAGAAGAACAAAAAAAGGCATGATTCATTTCCCAAGCTATGGAAAAGGGCCAAAGGACAAACAAATCAATGGCATTTTGGATGAATTCTGGCCCTGAGCACTGACAGGCCCTGCAGTCTTTGGCATGAATGTAAATGTAAAAGTCCAGTTTTCTTTATATGGAGCGAGGCCGGCCAAAGCTATATGCTATTTTATCTTGATTTTTGTCGCCCCTGCAGATGCGTTGAGCGCACTCGTAGTAGTAATAGTAGCAGCTGTAGTAGTGGCAGCGGCGTGTTAAATACATATTTCCTTTTTCGGCTGAATGGAATAAGCAGAAGAAGTGATGCTGATGATTTTAAGAGACAACGGTGAGATCCATCAAATTAAAAACCAGCCAAAACAATCAAATAATGCACTGGATAAATGATGTCATACTGTAAAATCTATGGCTTATTGTCTGGGCGTCGGGCCAATTCACATCGCTACACTGGTTATGCAAAATGGCAGGAATGCCTCTAATGTGAGCTAGTCATCAATATACAACAGTCTGGTCTGCCGCGCTACTGTTTCCAACGTAAATGCGATGTGTGTGTGTGTGTGTGTGTGTGTAACTGCGTTTGTTTACGCCAGCTATTCTGCGTGTTAAAAAGCCACATGTGAGGAGGATGAGGAAGAGGAGGAGAGAAGAGAGGGAGGAAGAGCAGAGAAGAGACAAGCCCTGGCTGGCTGCCACTCATCTGGGCACCTTCCTAAGCAGGGCAGAAAATCAAACACGCCAGGAAAGAATTAAAGGAGAAAGAGAGAGAGAGAGAGAGAGAGAGAGAGAGAGAGAGTGAGAGAGAGAGAGAGAGAAAAATGATTTTTCTTATAAATAGCAGGGCTCGCCAGAAGGCAGAGGAAATGAGAGCAAGCGAGCGCTGGAAAAGAAGGGCTTGAGCTTGACACGGGGCTTAAAATTGAGAGGGGGCGGAAAGAAGGGACCTACTGCGCGAAAATGTCTCCAACCAAAGCAAGGATTAGTGTTCCAACCTCCTCCACCGCCAAGATCCGCCAGTACAACTAATCACCTTCACAGCTTCTCTCTCTCTCTCTCTCTCTCTCTCTGTGTGCCTCTCTCACTCTCTCTCTCTGTCCCTTTTTTCACTCTTTTCATTCCCCTCTTTTTTTTTTTTTTTTTTTCCCTTCACTCTCTTCTGCTCTATAAAGTATCATTTCGCCCCTCTCATCGTCATTATGGCTAAAATTAAAGCAGAGTATGTTCTGCCAAGCACGATTAGTCGCTGCAGCCTAACTGGGCGCAGGAAGGTGCTCGGGGTTTTTAGTCAATCTAGTGCACCGATGCACGGTACATTACCGGGATGGGGACACACTGCGAACTTCAAAAGGCATCTACATATATGATGACAAGGGATGTCGCAGATAAACGACAACCGCACCCCCCCACCACCACCACCACCCCGCACAGCCCCCCCCCACTCCTTCCTCCTCCTCCTTTCTCGCTTTCTCTCTCTCTCTCTGTCACATCCCCTCTGTCACTCTCTGATCTTCCCATCCCTCCTTCTCCACCTGTCACTCCATCCTTCCCTCCCTTCTTCTTCTCTCCTCTCTCTCTCTCTCTCTCTCTCTCTCTCTCTCTTTCTGTCGCCGCCATCCATTTCCTTTCCCCCCACAAGACTCCTCGCAAAGATGGCGACGGCGACAAGAAAGACGGCGCATAAACATAAACAAGTCAAATTGATCACATAGAAGATGAGCCAGGCGGCGGAGGAAAAGGAGGAATGGGGGGGGGGGGGGGGGGGGTACCAAACAGGCAGGGGCGATTAAGCTCCCTTTCTCTCCCTCCTTTCTCTCTCTCTCTCTCTCTCTCCTCTCTCTCTTTTGCTTTCTTTCGCCCAAGCTCGATCTCTCTCGTTTTCTCTCTCTCGTCTGTTTAGGTGGGGGGGGTTGGGTTGGGTAGGTGGGGGGTGGTGGGGGGGGGTTTTGCAGAACCATCCCAGAGACAGAGCCACTTCATAAGCAGATGCCTGGCATACGATTGCAGCCGGGGGAGTGTGTGAATTCATTCTCCTCCACTATAAATACACGCCGTGCCTCTGTATAGGTGCGAGCACAAAATGTAATTAGACAGTGAGGCAGAAAAGCAAGCTGCCTTTCTCTCTGTTTGCATATTTTGTCCACAAATAATGTACTACAAAGGCAAAGAGAGAGAGAGAGAGAGAGAGAGAGAAAAAAAACGTCTCTTGAATATTCATTTACAAAATAACGGTTTGCTGATAAGGCCGAGGCATGTGATAATCAATTAGCTAAATGTTCTACAAAAACCTGGTGCCGAGAAAGAAAAAGCAGTAATAATAACACGCACACACACAATGTGTGTTGGGGTTTCACAAGAAACAAAATGACTACTTCAGCAGAAGTCTGCTGTGAATATCTATACCACATTAGCCTAGATAAAATAACACAAAGAACAAAAAGGGAAGAGGATATGTATTTCTAATGAGTTTGTTTGATTCGAGGGTTTGTACGGCAAGAACGAGTTTGTTTTACATACCGTGTGCCTAAACGCACCTGCTGTTGCCTGTGTAGTTTGCGTGGGATTAGGAATATTACAGGAGGAAGATGCAGATTTTGCAGATGGAATGCAGAGCCGCAGAGGCAACGCGGCGCCGCAGTCGGCGAGGTCAGCGCCGTGTCAGGACGAGACCTGGCACGCAGCGATCAGCAGCAGCATCCATCTTGCCGGCGAGCCAATTTTTCTTTTTCTTTTTTCTTTTTTTTTTTTTTTTTTTTTTGTTTTGCAAACCAACAAATTGAAACGGTGCCTATCAAACACAGAAGCACCGTGATGGATCAACGGTAAATGTTTCAGCACGGCGCTCCCCTGGCCTTCGCGGACACACGGTGAAATGATCTCTGCATACATCACGCCCCGCAAATACGCAAGTAATTTCCCATTGAATTCCATAACGGCAAATCCTAATTGTACAGCATGTCCAACGTAATTGAATTGTTCTACAGGCGGTGCTATTATGCATCGCAATTGTTACCACTGCCCTATTACTGCGTGTGGTACCAATTACAACACGTGTAATTAGGCCTAGTGCCTATTAATAACTGGTAACAGGCACTGGTGTTAGATAAGCAGTATAAGCAATTGTTTTCAATAATAATAACAATAATTTTCAGACTAATGTGAATGAGATGGAGTGGATCCACCGCACAGAGGCTCTCCTGCTTCTCCGACAGGGCCCGTGCCCCTGTTGCCATGCAGGGCACGTCGTCCTCTACTGGCCAGAGCACGAACTGCAACTGACCCTGCCTCGGTGGCTTCCTGCAGCCGACCTGGCAGGGAACAAAGAGGCAGCGCTGTGCCAAAGAGGCCTATCACTCTCCCCTCTGGAGAGGAGGGAGGGGAGGACGGAGGAGGGCGGAGGGAAGGAGGGAGGAGGGAAGGCTTCCAGGGTTAAGGGGGCTCCGCCATGCTGGAGCAATGCAGCTGTGCTCTGCGGTCGACTCCGAGCCGAATGGGGGCAAACTGCTTCAGTGTGTGGGGAGAGCGGGGGGGGGTGGAAGGGTGTTGGCACCGAGGGGCGGGCTGGTAAGACATCTGTCATCCTATCATCAGCGCTGTCACATCACAGAACAAATGGGCTATGGGATTTTTACACCCCAAAAAACAAGGGATGGCAAAAGGTGATGGCTCCTTTGTGACCTATCGCTCTTATTCAGGAAAAAAAAAAGCACAAAGAGCAGGAGACAGTGAGTTTTTTTTTTGTTGTTTTTTTTTGCCTGATCAAAGACAAGAAAATGGTCGCTGAGTGAGACAGAAATTGGGAAAAATCTAAATAAAAGAGAGAGAAAAAAAAAACAACAAATCATAATCAAAATCAAGCCAGCATCGTCACGCTGTTCCACATCTGAGTGTCCTTGGCCGAGGCCCAAAGCCACGTACGGCAGCAGCCGAGCCGCTTCAGAGCCAGGAAGGCTGAGGGAAGGAAGGAAGGAAGGAGGGAAAGTAGAAGGGAGAGTGGCATATTTAATTCACCCCCCCCCCCCCCACCCCTCCAGCCCCCCACTCTTTCCCCCCCCCCCCCCCCCCCTCTTCCACAACCACCACCACCACCTCCTTTTGTTTTTTGAAGCGGCTGCTATGCCGAGGCAAGGTCTTCCATAATGACACCTTGACTGTGAAGAACTTCATCCACTCCACCGCGCTATCTGGTGCCGCCGTGACAAGACGGGCTTGCTTTGTTGCCAGGAGAGTGGAAGGAAGCTTTGAACTGCAGACTGACAGCGCGGGGGAAGCCATTCCAGGCGTAAATGTAAATTATTGTTACTTACACGTTTAACCCAGCACCTACAACCCACCCCCCACCCTCACCGCCACCGCCACCCCTTCAGCCCCCCCCTCCTCTGCTCACTGGCTTGCACTGGGCTAAGTCTGTGGAAGGAGATGGAGATGGTGGCGGTGGTGGGGGGGATAATTCTGACATCATGTTGCCCTCTTTTGGCCGGCATGTGCAACTGCACCTCACCTCAAAAAAAAAAAAAAAAAAAAAAAAAAAAAGAAAAAAAAAAGCAACAACCCATCCCATCCTCAGACCGCAATGAAGTGATGGGATGTGTGTGAGTGTGATAAAATGGAGAAGTGGCCAGGAGTGTTGACAGCAAATCCACCGATGTAGTGGTGAGTAAACTAGGACCTCAGTTTGGTGATGATAATAATAATAATAAGACAAAACAAACACTGATATGCACAAAAATCAATTGATTTATGCGTTTGTCCCTCACAAGACCGTATCTTCATGCGACTTACACCGCTTAAATGCTACGACTTTTCCTCACAAAGATTTAAGTCAGGCTAAAAAAAGGCTGGTCGTGTCTATTCTGCAAATAAAACGGGTAAACTGGGTTTCAGCTGGGTTACCCTCCGCTCCATCCCTGCACAAAATGTGCAAAATTCATGTTAAGAAATGAAATTTAAGCCAGCAGCAAGAATGCATGAAATTAAAGCTAAAGGTAGGTGCAGAAACCTCTGCTATTTATTTTCTCCCATACCAACAATTTCCCACAGATTCCCACAAACACCATCTGACACCAGAAGTGCATCAAATGACTCCACATTTTCCATCGCCTGTGTGTGAATCAGCCATATAGACTTCTAGGCTTACAGACTCGGAGCAGTTTGAGGATTTTCTAGGTTTAATATCAACACAAAGGCGGTTTGAATGTAAGGCAGTCATTACCTAGGATGGTTAAAGCTGTTAACCATGCCTGTGCTACACCGCTGGAGACAGCCTGTACCTGCCTTTCAAAGCAAACGAGGCTGAACTTTTCCCACGTTTATTTGTCTCACTTCTTTCCTATTTTAGGCTTCCTACATTCAGATCACCTCTGGTTTCATTTTGCTTGTGTGTCTGTCTCACTGCACAGTTTTGTAAAACAAAAAAAAAAAATCTAGGGCCGAGCTTTTGGATCCACTCTCTCCTCGTAACCTTTATATATATAAAAAAAAAAGCTTGAAAAAAAAAAAAAGCAGAGGAATGCAGTGGGACGTCTGCAGTCGAACAAAGCTAAACTTCAAATACACTCTGGGCCCGGGCAAACCAATAGCTGCAGAGGATTACATTAGAGGTGCGGAGATAAAAAAAAATAACAAAGCTCATTCGTCCAACAACAGCTAATCTAGATTTAATTTTAAGTATTAGATGTCCCAAAAGTGGAGGGGATTGTCTGTAGCTGTTGATCTTATTTTCCATGCAGCCACCGCCGCTCCTCACAGCGAGGACTGAGTATACTGGCAGCAACTGTCGTCAGGCAGAGCTCCAAGCCATTTCCCCTAGATGCATCTCGACTGAATCGATAGGGCCCTTGCAGCATATCATTAGACATAAGTATTATAATTACTTGTGTTATTAATTTTGCCTTAATACCAGGGATAATATGATATGTAATTCAACCCCATTGAGGGAAGAGAAAATAAGATAATCACAAATGCATCTCTTATGAAAATCAATGGTGAAATGGATATTCCAATAATGCCAAACCGCTGCCCCTCTGGTTTTTTCTCATGCATATCAACCAATCATTTTCTGCATTCATCTGGAAAAAAATATATAAATATGTCCCACATATTTCACATTGGTGCCCCTGTCCGAGGCAAAACAATATGGATTTGTGTTGCCTCGCAAACAATTTTAATAAAAAGCTATTGATTGGGGATCGAGCGGCTAGCCTGTGGGCGCGGAGCACCAGACCCCAGTGGGTCCAGATCATTAATGTCCTCAACTGCTGGCTTCATTGGCGCAAATTTGGTCAATAAGGGTCTGGCATGCAAGCTCGGGGCTTTGATTTTGATACAAGCCACATTAGACTGTTTGTGGCCGCTCCACAGAGCAATATCCAGACAAACTGCGGTCCAGCTTTTCAGGTAAATTATACTGTAATATAGCATGAAGGTGTAGCATGCCTGTTTTTTTTTTTTTGTTTTGTTTTGTTTTGTTCTGTTTTTTGGGGGGGCTTTACACAGATCACAAAAAGGATTCCAGTCAAAATCAACACACTGCCAAGGCGAAATACTGCAAAATGTAGTGAGATGATTAATGAATTTGAAGACACACTACTCCCACTCAGTCTAGGCGCTCATGGTAAACATCACCTGGAGAATATACAGTACAAACAGGTCCAGTCATTGCTTGTGCATAGTAATAAGAGACAGAGCCACAACCCACAGCAATCCATGGCTGCCTCCACTCCACAAGCAGGGTAAATAATGACACACACGCTGCACTACACATCATGAATAGATTGCATTTTCAACATACCGCAGACAGAGTGGGGTGTACTGGCTCTCACATGTGGAAAAAAAAGTACAAAACACACACACTCTCTCTCTCTCCCTCTCTATCTCTGTCTCTTTCTCACACTCATTTTCCTGTAAGACAAACCAAAATTTTTTTGCACCCACAACATCCACACTCACACACACACACACACACACACACACTTTCTTGAGCCGGTATCAAAGCCTTGGCGCAACGAGACAGTTTTAATTACCAGGTACTTTCCTTATGCTTATGATTTCAATTTCTCCCTGCAAAGCCGGTAATGATATTCAAAACGCCTGCTGGCAACTCCGACTCCTTATTCTCCCCTGTCTTTCCTTTCCACTAAAATGTGAATACCTCAGTTTATAGGCTTATTTGTCCTCCAGTCACTTTGTAAAATCTTTATTCTGGTGAACATATCTTTTAAATGCGAGCCTCGCTGGAAGGAATGGCAATAAAGGTTTTGGGGGAGAGAGATCAATGCAGAATGTATTAGCCTGCACTACCGAGACCGACTTCAATAATAAAAGAATTGATCCTTTAAAGTGAAGCTTATTCTGGGCCAGAATGGTAAAGGAGGACGGTCCATTCCAGTGCTGCATAGGCCAGATGGAGAATCACAGCAGGCAATTTCACCACCACCGACCCCCTCCTCAAAAAAAAAAAAAAAAAAAAAAAAAAAAAAAAAAAAAAAAAAAATCACAATGCATTTTGAAACCATTTTTAACCCCACCGTTATTAAAAGATTCTTGTTTAAATGCATGCATTATGAAA